>NW_027527127.1:51518-57040 GCF_008692635.1 Crocuta crocuta
TAGAAATTTCCACTAAAGTATGCTTTTTTTTTATAAGATTATTTCACACAAAATGTCTATTGACCATACGTATTTTGTCTAGGCTTTTACACAGGGGGGTTGTTAACATAATTCATTTACAATTCAGTTAGCAAGAAAACGTGTTAAATTGAATTTTACTCTGAAACAATAAATCAAACCAATGTGAAATATATTATACCCCATAAAATGAATAAACACTTATCAAATTATACAGCTGAACTATGTAGCTCACATATCACAAGACATTTAAAATATCATCTCCATATAGTCATTAAATAAGTCTCACAATCTAAGGCACAAATTAATAACTTTGGGTCACATTATCAGCTTATTTTGAAGACTTATGATGGCAAATTAAAATAGTAACCTGTTCTTACAGTCTACATCAGTAATCATTCAAGTTTTTTCTAATCATAAAAGCCTAAGTTTACAATGTCATTCAGATGAAAATACATTCTAACTTATGTTGATTATCAGCAGGATCTTTAGCATCTTCAAACAGTTGTAGAAAGAGCTATCAAAGTCAGAACCATGTTTTGAAATTCAGAAAGCTCTAGTAAACATCCAATACACTTCACCTGAGTCTAAAGATAATAAAAACATAAAGTATACAATGCCTTAGACATGGTGCTTAATAAATAGTTGTTGCTGTGTTACAGCTATGTAACACAAATCAAATAAGTAATACAATTTTAATCCCTGGTTTACACTCTAAACTTTATTCTTAGCCATTTCTGCAAAGGTAGTTAACAGGAAGGTTTCCTCTATTCATGTTGAAGCCCTTAATATGCAAGCCTGTGCTAAGAATTCCAATATATTAGATTTGAAAGTATGGCCAGAAAGGGGGTTCCCACTGCTGAGTGCCCTATCATCTATTTTGTCTATTATCTGCTAACTATCAATCATTTTCATTTATGATCTACCTCTCAATACCTCTAATATATATAATGTATGTATCTGTATGCTTGTAAGTGCACTGCCATTCTAATAAATGGTATGACATATGCAATGATGATTTTTCCCTAGACTATATGCAATTCCTCTGAGAAATGTTATCTCTTGTTCTAAATGAACATTTTGAAGATATCCTCACATATTTTTGCCCCATATACATGCTACACATCTATTACCACTAAAGAATCTATGCAGTCTGACATTTACAGGAATGAATGACACTGCTACAAACTATCTATGACACTGTGGGATTATCAAATCAACCAATGAACAAAGTCATTTTCTTTTCTGATCAGACCATTAGTGTGATAGATAAGAAAATGTCATACAGTGTAGCTTGCCAATGTCTCTCATAATAAATTCACATACTGTGTGCACATAAGTTCATATGGCACAGTATTGAACCTGCACTAGAAATACAGTATTTTAAAAACACACAGGTGGTACAATGCCATACACAAAAACTAATGAAAAAGGGACCTGTGTCAATGTCAAGTGATAGCTAGTTGACAGTCATGTTACTGTCCTGTAGCCTGCCCCTGCCACATATATCTTGCCAATGACTTAGCACCTTGAGACAGAAAAATGCAGCTAACGCAGCTAGTATAATAAAAAATGTTACTATTCTAGAAAGAATAGCTCTTCTTGTTTATAATAAAATCTTGCTATGAATGTCTTAACCAAAATACTGAAACCAGTAAGATAAAATTTAATAGGTAACAAATTTGGGAATTAATATTGGAAAGAAGAGTCACAAGAATTGTACGGATTCAAAAAATATTTTAGAATCAGGCAACCGGAATTCGACTCAGCCCTAAATCTTAGGTAGGCATGATTACCATGATGGTACCAAAAGTGAGCCAACTGAGTAAAGGTTTTATATGCTCATCTTGGAGATGGTAGACATATAATGACCTCTTCAAATAGTGGAAGATGATCATGGTACCTCTAAATGTAAGTAAAAACAATGTGTGAATGTTACAAAGATATAGATGCTTGTTCAGTATAAGAACTTATAAGCAATATCACTTTTAATAATCAGACTTGACTAGTATAAGACAGGATCTGCTTCAGGAACACTTCAGATTGGCAGAAGGATTCAGCGGGGGATTGCTTTGATTCCTGTCATCTACACTAGAGAAGGTGTTCTGCACTGCTTGATACACTGGCTTGAAACATATTACTTCATTTACTCCTTTCTAAAAAATCTGTGAAGTAGGTAAAATAAGAACCATGTCAAGATGAATTCAGTAAGACTTAGAAAATAAAATGGCTTCCCAAGACCACTGTGCTTGTAAGTAGCAGAGCAGAACTATTTCCAACTCCAAATGCTGATTAATGTTCAGGAAATTAACAGGACCACTTAGCAAAGTATTTACTAGAGTCCTGTTTACACCTCTATAATCACCTTCATTATGTTTTTCATTTTATGTCAGGCCTCTGCCTGCATTGACGTGATTGGTCCCTGGCAGTGTGTGATAAAATACTTGACTTTCCCATGTTGCATTTTTTTAAATCAATATTTCATAGGACAATACCTGCAAATGCCTCCTCTAATTTAGGATGCATGTTAACCTTCATAACAGAAATAAAAATTGTATTAAAATTCAAGTATATCTGCATGATTTTCTCTTGAACAGTTTACATATTTCGATTATACATAAAATGTAATATATGACAAATACATATGCCCACATAAATGCCTATTAACTTTTTAAATATATCCCAGTTCACTTTTATTTGCCAAATTAGGCTACTGCAAAACAAAGTTTTAGAAAACACACCAAGTAGGACTAATCATACTTGTGTTTTCAATTTAAATAACTTTTTTTGTAATGAAATCTCCATACTTTATATAAAGGGCATTATTGCCTGTCAGGAAGAAATAATGAGCTTGCATTTCTCAGCTGTGTATAAATTGCATGCATTTTATATTTCTAAGGAGAGGGCTCTATCAATCAATATTTTTAGAGAATGACAGTCCTCAGTTAGGCAGTGATTGTTACTGAAGCTGATAAATGTTTACCCTTCATTGGAGACTGACAAATAGCCTATGACAAGACTGCTTTTCTGCTTTTCTGCTGCTTACATTAAAGCCTGTTTAGGAATATGAAAATTCAAAAATGTGATCTTAATGTAAAACTGCTTTCACATTTCTTGTTCGGAAGCTTGCCAGACAAATTAGAAGGCCGTTATGGGAACCAAAGAGGTATTATGTGTCTAAGATAAATAAGTGAAGTATCGATTAAAAACAGATATAAGCCACTGTTGTGACATGGGCAAAATATAATAAAATACTGTTAAACGATCACACTGCAAGGGCTGCAATCAAATGTCTTTTCTTAAATGGAGTCGCAGCAAACGTCGTAGTGGGCTTGGGGCAGGTTTAACAGCGGTAGTTTCTCCATTGTAGGCTAAAGTCACTTAATCCATGGCTGCTTTTTATAACGGAGATGATTTATTTGAACTTAGACAACAGTAGACCACATAAATGTCATGTTAATATTCTAACCTGAGCTAAATCGCGTTAGCAACAAAACTTGTCTTATCATGTATTTCACGTTGGTCTAATACGGAATGTGACAGGAACACTATTCATTTACAATTAACCAATCAGTAAAGCAGTTATTTTGGAAAATATACAGTGCACTGAAAATATAATTTTCCTGCTCCTCATCTATTTTTTTTAAAACCTCTTGGCTTGCATAAGAACTTCCTGTTGAAACCGCTTATTTTTATTAGCATTCTTAGCTTTATGTCATCATTTTTAAACCTCCCTTCCCTTTCCCCAGTTCTACAATGAGATGGTGAAAACATAATGACCTCTTCGAATAGTGAAAGGCAATCATGTTTCCTCTAAATATAAGCAATATCAAAGCGTGATTGTTACAAAGATACAGATGCTTGTTCAATGTAAGAAAGAACGTACAGGTACTATCACTTTTAATAATCAGACTTGACTAGTATAAGACAGGATCTGCTTCAGGAACACTTCAGATTGGCAGAGGGATTCAGCAAGAGAATGCTTTGATACCTGTCATCTGCACTAGAGAAGGTGTTCTGCACTGCTTGATATATTGGCTTGAACTATATATTGTCTCTTACTTTCAAATGCATTATTTCATTTTCTCCTCCTTCAAAAATCTGTGAAATAGATGGAATAAGAACTATATAGAGATGAATTCAGCAAAACCTCAAGAATAAAAATGAACTTGATGGAACTCTGTATTCTTCTTAACTTTCTTTCATCATTTTTAATCTTCCTTCCCTTTCTCCAGTTCTTAAATAGAAGGAAGCCTGACCTTGGCCACAACCACCTGAATACTTTGATCATCTACTTTAATTTTTCCTTTTATTTATCATTCATTCAAGAAATATTTACCTAATGCCGACCATTCAGGCACTGAAGTTAGTGCTAGGGCACAAGCGTGAATGAAAGATTCGAGGGATAATTTCTTTATGGAGCTTAGAGTCTACAAAAGAGACACACATGTAGGCAGGTAAACTGAGTACTTTGTAGCAAGTGCTATGACCGGGGAAGCTGGGTATGCAGAANTATGCCAAAAATTCAGTCTTCTGACACAAGTTCAAGCCTTAATCTAGCACTTTAACTTTAGGACCATTTCACGTTAATGAGTATTTTGGCTCACTTGTCTATATATTTATCTTCTGTCTCATTTCAAAAACTCACTTGTGGGGCATCTGGGTGGCTCAGTGGGTTAAGTGTCTGACTTCGGCTCAGGTCATAATCTCACGGTTCGTGGGTTCAAGCCCCGCATCAGGCTCTGTGCTGACAGCTCATAGCCTGGCGCCTCTCTTCGGATTCGGGGTCTCTCTCTCTCTCTGACCCTCCCCTGCTTGCACTCTCTCTCTTTCTCTCTCTCAAAAATAAATAAAACATAAAAATTTAAAAACTGACTTGTGGTAGCTCTGCATTGTGAATGACTCACCAACAGTATTACAGGGTCCATCTATCTTATCACAATCCTCGCCCCCTAAAAGTCTCCCTTTAACATTTCCACAGTTTCAAATGTTATCTCAACAAACCCCTTTTCTTCCAATTTCTGCTAAAAATAAATGTTTCAAGCTTAATAGAGGATCATAATTATTAAGATAAAGAGTTGTACCTTTGTGGTTATATCTCACAAAGAACTTTTCATTCTAAGAAGCTCAGGGAGCACCTGGGTGGTTCATTCAGTCAGTTGAGCATCTGTCTTCAACTCAGGTCATGAATTTACAGTCCTGATCTTATGGTCTGTGAGTCTGAGCCCCACGTCAGCTCTGTGCTGACAGTTTGGGCCTGGAGCCTGCTTCAGATTCTCTGTCCCTCCCCGTTCATGCTCTGTCTGTCTCTCTCAAAATATAAATAAACATTTAATTTTTTTAAACTCCATCAGTTCACATAGTTGCAGTGTGTGTGTGTGTGTGTGTGTGTGTGTGTGTGATGAGAACTAATTATCAAATGCAATTCAACATTTCTCTTGTTGTCTGGGAAGCTGTTCTTCTATCCTGTAGCTAAAACTTGATTCTGTTCAACTACTCAATCC
>NW_027527127.1:57167-62938 GCF_008692635.1 Crocuta crocuta
TTCAATAAAACCTTAAAATGCTTTTGGGGCCCATTTTAGTCTTCTCTGTTATATTTCAACTATAATGGACTGAATCACTTATTTACACATTTATTTAAGGCCATCTTACATTTTAACATGTGTACCTGATGACTCAATTTTCCCAAAGCCAAACATGTGATTTAATCAGCACCACTTTCAGCCAAATGTTAAGCACAGGTCCAGGACTATGCTCATACAGAGCACAGACTGTGCTATACATATTTTAGTTTTGTCATTGTGCATAGAAAATTATTTAATATATAGTAAGTACTATGATGAATGTTTAAAAAATGATGAATGACTTACTAAAATGACTTGCTTATGCTAGATAGAAAAGTTAAGTGAATGGCATACTTGTTTAATTACTAAAGAGAGAACCAGAAAATGTACTTTTCTGAGCTTAAGTTTTTTTTTTTTTAATTTTATTTATTTTTGAGAGGGAGAGAGAGCACCAGGGAGAGACAGAAAGAGAATGTGAGAGAGAATCCTAGGTTGAGTGTGGAGCCCAATGTGGAGCTCAGTCTCATGGCCATGAGATGATGACTATGAGCTCATGACCTGAAACAAATTAAGAATCAGACACTTAACTGATTGAGCCACCCAGGTGCCCCTATTTTTTTTTTTTTTAATTTTAAAAGATACCTGCCTATGTGAAATGGTAAGAAGCCTGCCTGTGAATAGTGCTTAAGACTAGTAACAGATAAGCCTAAAAGAAAGGGTAGAGGCTCAAAGACAATGAAAGATATTGGTAACTACTAAGTTTCAAATGTTTAATATATATAATGGAGAACCTCTATTTGTCAGTAGAGAAACCACATGATTAAACTATCGTTACAGTGAATTTGGAGGCAGTATGTTGAATAGATTTGAATACAGAACAAAGATAAAGTTTCAGCCATGAATAGAAAAGAGTAAGAATAAAGCCCAGCAGTAGGAAAATTCAAAGTCAAAATACATGATTAGGCATCTGACAGAATACAACTAAAATTTTAGGAAAATTAAACCAATAGGCAGAAAATTCAGTACAGGTAACATATGGAGTTCACACTGCCTAAATGTGGCCTAGAGAATCAAAATCCTGGAGGCCTTTCAGAAATTAAAATTAAGTCAATTTTATTTGACCTCAAGTAAAATATGGGCAAAGCTGAGAAACAGATCTGACTAAACCAAGATCATAAAAGGTTTTTAATGACTTGGTTAGAGCTTGATTTTCATCTGCTAGCTATCCAATAATGTCGCTGATATAAGAATAAAAATGAGCTTGATTTGGGGCAATGGACTTTATCTCAGAGAATCCTTCCTCCTCTGAAAATCATTACTCATTTATGAAGGGAAAGAATTGATGCACATGTTCTTAAGTAACAGTAATAAAATGTTTGGGCTGTGAAGTCAAACAATCCTGGATTCAAATCCAGTCTCCACTTCCTATTAGTTACCTGTAAGATATGGGAAAATGCCTTTATCTTTCTTCAAGACTTTGCTTCTGTACACTAAATGTGGAAGTAAAGTGGTTATAAGGCTTAAATAATAAAGTGCAGGTAAAGTGCCTAGCACATAATAGGCTCACATTAAACAGTAGCTATTTTAACAAATGAATCAAGTTTCTTTTCTTACACTGCTGTTGACAGAGCAGAACTGGTAATCTAGATTTTAATGCAATAGAATGGAAATGAAACCTAAGAATGGAAACCTCCATAGCCAAGAGAACATACAGATAACACAGGATATGGAAAACATCCATAATAACATAAAGAAGGAGAGTCAGCAGAGCACGTAAGAACTATGATATGGAAATAGATGTGTACAGAATTAGAGATGAAGACAGAGATACAGACAGATGGAATATCAGACTGGTAAGCTGTCCCACATTCACAGAAGCAAATCTCTCAAAAGGAGGGGTGTAAAATTACCCTGAAATTCAATTACAATTTAATTAATGACAGTTGAGAGAATAGTTTTGATAGAATGATAGCTTTTAATGGATTACAGGGAAATAGGTAATAGGCAAATTTGGTATAGAAGACTTAATCAGGGTATCTGGCAATTATTATGGTTCATAGTAATCAGGTGCTCAAAACTTCCTTGGCCCTGCTCTAAATATTATAAATCAACCAATTAATTTAGCCCTCAGAAGAGCCCTATGGCTTTAAGGTAATTGTCACATTCACTTTCTCAACGGGGAAAAGAAGCCAAAGGGTATTAAGATATTTGAACAGTTTAAGACAGCTAACAAGTGGCTAAGTTGGCTTTGAACCAGGTAGGCTAGCTCCAGGACCTGTGCTGTGCTATCACTCATAGAACTTCTAAGACAAGGGTAGGGATCTGAATTTGGTCATAGGGCTGAGTCTATGCTTACCTAAATAGGCCAGAATCAGAAAAGAAGAAGATAACATTTTTAAGTGTTCTAACACTCACTTTGTGTAAACTCTATATGAGACAGTGCCTTAAAGCGGCCCATCAAGGTGGAGAGGAAACACAAGTATGAAATTTCCATAACACACATGTGATCACTTCCAATGGAAAGGTATGAGCTACTTTAGAAAAGGCACAGGGAGTATTTCAAGCTAGAACAATTCAGAAAAGATCTCTTTGGAGGACACATTCATTGAACTGGGCCAGGAGAAGAGAAAGCCTAGAAATACCTTAGGAAATTACAAATATGATCAAGGTTGGAGATTGAGACAAATATTAAGATAAATTTGGAAAACTGAGCAATATATTGCAATGCAATAATGGGCAGTTTATGTACAATTGTTAAAGTATTTACACTGGCGAATGGTACAAGGAGTGCTTTTAATTAGGGAATTAGTTCCTCTAGTACTGTGCCCAGAAAGTCCCCAAAAGCATCAACATCACCAGGAATTCACTAAAAAGGCAACTTATCTTGTCCTGCTTTACACCTACAGGATTAGAGACTGGGCATGTGACCCAGCACTGTATGTTTTAACCAGCGTCTAGGTTATTTTGATGCATGCTCAAGCATGAGAACCTCTGCATGAAGGGACCTGGTCATCAAGAAGTATGTTCACTGAAGTTTCATTATTTCATCATAGCTCTTTAAAGCATCTTTTACTCTGCCCACCTGAACTTAGTTGTGGCCACATGACTTGATGCATCAAATGAAATGTCAACACAACTGACGTGTGCCCCTACGAATAAGAAGTTGTATGAACCATCATGTGGTTAAACATGTTCTTGACGTTTGTGTTGAGATGACTCATACATCAACATGAGTCTGCAGAGACTACAGTGACCTGAGAGTCCTATCAATTCACAATGACATGAAGCTTGGTAAGAAAACATTCCACTATTTTCAGTCCCCAGGATATTAGGATTTTTGTTATAAACAAATAACCTAGCCTATCCTGACTTGTCTTGGGCTGGGGGAATGGTACTGACAAAGGATTGGTTTTATGGTAAAAGAGAATGTGCTTACTAAAAAGGAGAGATTTAAGATAGCTGTGAAAGAGGGAAGAATCAGAATTTTTCAAGAGCTATAAAAAGGATATATATCTTTACATGAATATAAGAGAGAGAGACAACATTACTACCAAAATATTAACAATATTTATTTCTGGGTGTAGGGATTTGAGGTGAATTTCTACTTTCTTACTTAGTCTGATGTTGCTGCTGCTGTTGCTGTTGTTATTATTTCAAAGTATTATATAATTCTTTAAAAAAAAAAAACAAAACAAAATAGTGGAAAACCATAAAGTCTATGGCACAGAATTGGCCTCAAATCTCATTTTCTCCAGAGGATAAAATCTTAGTAGATTTTTTAACTAGACAATTGGGTGTGTGCATTCACTACCTCTTGATCTCTCACCATGTATAGGACAATCTCTTATGTCCTAATCACACATTATTTCTATCCTTCTCATAGTCTTACTGATAAGACTTACGATCCTAAGGTTAGCAATGAATTCCCAAGTGTTTATATAACATGACTTAGATCACACAGTGAATAAATAGATGTTCTGAGATTCAAACCAAGTTCTGTATGATTCTAAAACTTGGGATTTTTTATTAGATCATGCTATTGTATGAGGATTTGTATGAGCATTTGCAGGTGTACCTGTATGTGTATACATGTGTGCAGAGACATATTGTATCTTTGATAGCTCTTAAAAATAATTCTTGCAAAATAAAACCAAAACGGGAGGTATCACCATCCCAGACTTTAGCCTCTACTACAAAGCTGTCATCATCAAGACAGTATGGTATTGGCACAAAAACAGACACATAGACCAATGGAACAGAANTTTTGAAATAAAATGATGCAATAAAGAATCATGACTCTTTGTAAGGGCAACAACACTGACATTTCTAGGTCAAAATAAGTCTTTATGAGATAATAAATGTAGTATCTAAATATCTACAATTGGCCTCCAGAGTTTCACAGATCTCACTATTTTTTTTTCAAATCCTTGTTACCCACTCTGAAGATACTAAAGCCCTTTTATGCTCACTCCTGAAATATAAGGAGCCAGAGTTATATACATTGCTTTCATTAATGGGATATCATCACCCAGGTTGATTACCATGAATCTACAGTATTATCAACAACTTTACATGCCTGCTAGATTGAAACCAGAAACAATGGCTCCTTTAATATAGAGAAAGTTTGGCTAAAAGAATAGTAATACCGGGCACAACAGTGGGTTTTAGAGAGTTCATTCATCCTCTGAAACTGTTTGCAAACTATTTTATATTTGTACAGATGTGAGNNNAGAAAGAGTTCATGTATTTTATTATATCTCAGTAGGTATAACACTCACAAAACATTTAGTTGCACAGTCCTGTGAATGTACTGAGAATAATGAATTCTACACTCTAAATAGGTGAATTGTATGGTATGTAAATTATACCTCAATAGAACTTCTTTAAAAATGATTAGCCTAGGGGTGCCTGGGTGGCTCAGTCAGTTAAGTGTACAACTTTGGCTCAGGTCATGATCTCATGGTTCATGAGTTTGAGCCCCACGTTGGGCTCTGTGCTGACAGCTCAGAGCCTGGAGCCTGTTTCAGATTCTGTGTCTCCCTCTCTCTCTACCCCTCAGATTCTGTCTCTCAAAAAAAATTTTTTTGAAAAAAATTAAATGACTAGCCTAGAACTTTCAAAATAAACTTCTCAAGCTCCAGTTGAAGTTCCTTCAGCTTTATGCCACCATATTTTTGGTATTTGCATTCCATGTCAAGTGACCCTTCTTTGGATCTGACTCATCCCCAACTAATGATCTGTTCATTGCCTTTGTCTGTGATTCTCTAGCTAAGCCTACTGTGCCTGGTCTGTCTCCAACCAGCAGGATGACCTGGCTGCCCAGAACTTTCCATTCTAGCACTGTGCTACTCCAGGCTCACATCACACAACAATTATGACACAATCAAACTATCTAATATGTCCTTTAGGGATTTTAAGAGAAAATAATTATTTATTCAGTTCTAAGAAAAAGCCAATACATTTGACCCTGGAACAACACAGGTTTGAACTCTGTCTCCCTGTGTGCAAAATTTTTATAAATATAGTACATAAATGTATTTTCTCTTCATTATGATTTTCTTAAAAACATTTTCTTTTATCTAGCTTACTTTTTTTATTATAAGAATAAAGTACATAGTACCTATATAAAATATGTGTTAATCTGCTGTTCAAGTTATGAGTAAGGCTTCCAATCAACAGGAAGCTATTAGCAATTAAGTTTCAGGGAAGTCAAAAGTAATACAGTATTATCCAACTGCATGTTGCATGTT
>NW_027527127.1:62955-72248 GCF_008692635.1 Crocuta crocuta
TATCCAACTGCATGAGGGGTCAACAGCCCTTACCCTATGTTGTTCAAGGGTGAACTGTATTTTATTAAAGATTCTTTGTGCCTATAGGAATGTGAACACCAGGGGCGCCTGGGTGGCTCAGTCGGTTAAGCGGCTGACTTCTGCTCAGGTCATGATCTCACGGTTCGTGGGTTCAAGCCCCGCGTCGGGCTCTGTGCTGACAGCTAGCTCAGAGCCTGGAGCCTGTTTCAGATTCTGTATCTCCCTCTCTCTCTCTCTGATCCTCCCTGCTCACGCTGTCTCTCTCTCAGAAATAAATAAAAACATTAAAAAATAAAAAAGGAATGTGAACACCAACAGGATTAGCAAGGTCAGAAAAGCCTAAAGATTCCATTGAAACAATGAGTAACACACATACTCTGGTACCACTGTCAATATTATGGAAAAAACGCACATACTATTGGTCAAAACATCTCACAGATAAGGAGAATAGCAGGCAGGCAGAGAAAACTTGGAGGTAATAATATAATTTTTTTAAATGTTTTATTTATTTCTAGGAGAGAGAGAGACAGCGTGAGCAGGGGAGGGTCAGAGAGAGAGGGAGTCACAGACTCTGAAACAGGCTCCAGGCTCTGAGCTGGCAGTCAGCACAGAGCCCGACGTGGGGCTCGAACCCACAAACCATGAGATCATGACCCAAGCGAAAGTCGGACGCTTAACCGACTAAGCCACCCAGGCACCCCTAGAAGAACTAATATTGTTAAAACATCCATATGATACAAAGAAATCTACAGATTTATTGCAATCTCTATCAAAATACCAACAGCATTTTTAACAAAACTAAGACAAATAATCCTAAAATTTGTATGGAACCACAAAGACTCCTAATAGACAAAGCAATTTTGAAAAAGAAGGACAAAGCTGGAATTATCACATGCTCAGATTTCAAATTATACCACAAAGCTGTAAAAATCAAAACAATATGGTACTGGCATAAAAACAGACACAAATATCAATGGAACACAGGGTCCAAATATAAACCTAAACTTTATGATCAATTCATCTACAATAAACAAAACAAAAATATACAATGGGGAAAAGACAATCTCTTCAACAAATGGTGGCAGGAAAACTGGGCAGTTATATGCAAAAGAATGAAAGTGGACCACTTCTTATACCATACACACACACACACACACACACACACACACACAAAATCTCAAAATGGATTAAATATCTAAATGTGAAAACTAAAACCATAAAATTCTTGGAAGGAATCATAGGCAGTAATTTCCTTAACTTTAGCTTCAACCATAGAAATATTTTCCTAGATACATAACCTCTGGGAAAGGGAAAATAAAGGCAAAATTAAATTGTTGGCACTACACCAAAATAAAAAGCTTTCTCACAACAAGAGAAACCATCAATAAAGCAAGACAGTGACCTACCGAATACGAGAAGATATGTGCAAATGGTATATCCAATAAGGGGTTAATATCCAAAATACATAAAGAACTTAAAAAACTCAACACCAAAAAGACCACAAATAATGCAATTACAAACTAGGAAGCAAACCTGAATAGACATTTTCCCAAAGAAGATACCCAGATGCCCAAAAGACACATGAAAAGATGCTCAACATCGCTCATCATCAGGGAGACGCAAACCAAAGCCACAAAGATCATTTTATATCTGTCAGAATAGTTAAAATAAAAAACACAAGAAATAACAAGTGTTGATGAGGATGTGGCAAAATAGGAAGTCCTGCGCACTGTTGATGGGAATGCAAATTGGTACAAACACTATGGAAAACAGTACGGCGGGACCTCAAAAAATTAGCAATAGAGAAACCATATGATCCAGTAATTCCACTACTGGGTATTTACTCAAAGAAATGAAAATACTAATTCAAAAAGATATATGCACCCCTATATTTATCACAGCATTATTTCCAACAGCCAAGATACAGAAACAACCCAAGTGTCCACTGCTAAATAAATAGATAAAGACACGGTATGTTTGTGGGGCACCTGGGTGACTCAGTGTGTCAAGGGTCTGACTCATGACTGCAGCTCAGATCACCATCTCACGGTGGGTGTGAGCCCATCACTGGGCTCCGCGTTTACAGTGGGAAGCCTGCTCAAGATTCTTTCTCTCCCCATCTCTCCCTGCCCCTCCCCAGCTTATGCACTCTCTCTCTCTTTCTCAAAATAAATAATTACACTTTTAAAAAAAGATGTGGTATGTTTGTGATTTGTATATGTATGCATATTTATACATATGTACACATATGTATTACTATAAATAAAAAAAGAAATTAAATTATTGGGAATACAGCAAAATAAAAAGCAGAGCCACTAAAAAAAAGAAATCTTGCCATTTGCAAAAACATGGATGGACCTAAAGGGTTTACTGCTACGTGAACCAAGTCAGATAAATACAAAAACCATATGATTTCACACCTATGTGGAATTTTAAAAAATGAAGACAAAATGAGACAACAAAAAAAGACAAATACAGAGAACAAACTGGTAGTTGGCAGAGGGGAATGAATGGGGAAATGGGTGGAACAGATAAAAGAGATCAACAGTACACTCATCTTGAGGCACCTGGGTGGCTCAGTTGGTTAAGTGTCCAACTTCGGCTCAGGTCATGATCTCACAGTTTGTGAGTTCGAGCCCTGCATTGGGCTCTGTGCTGACAGCTCAGAGCCTGGATCCTAGTTCGGATTCTGTGTCTCCTTCTCTCTCTGTCCCTTCCTCACTTGTGCTCTCTCTCTGTCTCTCAAAAATAAATAAATGCAAATTTTTTTTTTTTTAAATAGAATCCACTCANAACGTGAGGGCTGATGGGGGTGGGGGAGAGGGGAAGGGGGGTGATGTGCATTGAGGAGGGCACTTGTTGGGATGAGCAATGGGTGCTATATGGAAACCAACTTGACAATAAACTAAGAAAAAAAAATCAATAAAAACAAAAAGAAAGAAAGAAACCTATAAAAATAAACAAAACAGACTATCAAAGGGTGTGGACTGGACAATACAGCAAGTAAATTCTTAATCAAAAATTGGTCCCTTAAAGTAATAGTGCTTATATATGTGAAGAAATTGTACATATTCTGGAAAGCAAGAAGACTATTAAGTCAGTCGCTGCAAATACCAAGCAGTAAGTCACTTCCTTAGAATTGTTTGCAGTGTTCAGATTAACTACTTTGCCTGAAGCACAACACAAGAGTACTTCCTTCTTCCCGAGATGGATGCTAACTAGACTGTTTGATGTAATGAAGTGACTAAGAGAAACTTTTCTCCCATTTGGGACCTATACAGCAAATGCCCCATTAGGTCCTAGGTGCCTCAAGGACTTAAACATGAGAGGCCAATGCAGGGAAGGAACACACTTCTTATTTTATGTACTACGGGTATTATTTTTTTTTTTTTCCAAATTAACTAGGCTGATTAGTAAATGTAAGACACAGTCTAAGGTGTGATTGAATCACTGTAATATCCATCCTTTGAGAATTGTGACTCAGCAGATGGGAAAAGAAAAAACAAATGTCCAACATCTTGATTGTCACTGACACTTGTGAAATTATCATTTGACAAACCATGATGAAATAATTTGGTAGGAATCCAATACAGCTAATGAGTCATTTAATTAAATAAAATTGTGTCTCCTCAACTAAATGGTAGGCAATGATAAGAGCTCTATTCCAATACTTATCTAGAAAATAGATGTCTAAGATTTCTTTGCTTTATGACTTTTTAACAGCCAACCTGAGTATAATAATGATATTATCTAGAATTTAAATGGTCAACACTCAATTGCTCACAGGGTTATTAAACAGTATGTAAATTATCCTGTGTTTTCCCCCTGCTTTCTGCCTGCAAAGATTAGATACATTTCTTATTAGCATTTTCTTAAGAAAATGGAAAGAGAATGGAAGGAAATGAGATGTAAATGGCCAATATTTCAAGTTCTTAACACCTTTAGGATAACATTTGAAGATCTTTGCTAAACTGAAGCTTTTGGGTTTCCACTTGATTTAATCTACCCAAGGCTGCAGTAAGTGAGGTAGACGATAAAACAAAAATAACTAAAAACTTATTTTCTTTAGGAAAAAACAACAATGAAACAGCATCTCATTNAATTTATGAATATGTGTGGTTCATCATAAAGACAAATTTGCAAAGTTAAGTTTAAAAATTGTGTCTAGCACCACACACACCAAAAAGATTTAATATTAGGAATTAGGTATCATAACTGTTATCTGAATCAATAAACCAGAGTTATATTAAGATATAGATATTTATATACAGTTTATTGACCTTTTAAAAATATGACTCTGAGATCTTTCTATGAAATTAAAAGATAGGTGTCCTTCCTTAATTTTCACTTTTATCCCATGAAAATGGTATAGATCTACATACATAGGAGAGATTCATAAATGTTTACTGATCTAGTTGTGAATTACAACATTAAAAACAGTATGAATTTTTCCCACTAAAGGAAAATCATGTATATGTTACTCACTTTATACTAATCATGGACCCTTATTAAAAGGGAAGTTGGATGCGAAAAGATATTATCATTTCCATCATCTTCAATCTCTATACACCCTTGAGAAAGATCAAGTTTCTTCTGAGTAAAATATAAATTTAAGTTAATATAAAAATTAAAATATAATTCTAACAAAATGAGAAAAAATTCTGTGTTTCAGTATGAAGTTAAATAAAGTCTGATTTACATTTGGAAAGAAGAGAAATCTACTTATTTTAGAAATAAATAAAGAGGGGCGCCTGGGTGGTTCAGTCAGTTAAGTGCCTGACTTTGGCTTAGGTCGTGATCTCATACTTCTTGAGTTCAAGTCCCACATCGGGCTCTCTGTCAGCACAGAGCCTGCTTCAGATCCTCTGTCTCGCTCTCTCTCTCTCTGCCCTTCCTCACTCATACTCTATCTCTCTCTGTCTCTCTCTCTCAAAATTAAAAAAAAAAAAATTTAAAAAGAAAGAAATCAAGAAATGTACATAATACCTACCTGGTATGGCATTTAACAACACGATACTATTTTAATTTATAACAAGATGCCATAAATCAAATACCTATGTTTCTTTCATGTGCCAGGTTTTACAGAGAAATGCACAGACATGCTCATATGATATGGGGAAGGGGAACAAAGAAAGACTAGGAGGAGAGTATGGTTATGACCATAGCATTTAGGAGGAAATTTGGGAAACTAAGGTACTATTAATATATAGAGAGGCATTCCTGAATAAACAAGCTAATTCTGAGAGTTCCTTGATTTTCAGCAATATACTTTGCCTTCTTAGATTTATAGCAAACCAGCTAATATTCATTCATTCATTCATTTAAATTCAAATTAATTAACATACAGTGTAGTATTGGTTTCAGGAGTAGAACCCAGTGATTTCATCACTCACATATAACACACAGTACTCAAATCGTTTAATATTTAGAATGCAACTAAGTGTATTTATATTAAAAACAGTTAAAATACAGGGGTGCCTGAGTGGCTCAATTGGTTGAGCACCCGACTCTTGATTTCAGCTCAGGTCATGATCTCATGGTTGGTTGGTAAGTTCAAGCCCCGTGTCTGGCTTTGTGCTGACAGTGAGGAGCATGCTTGAGATTCTGTCTTTTTGTGCCCCTTTCTCACTCACACTCCTTCTGTCTCTCTCCAAATAAAGAAACTTAAAAAAAAAATAAAGTACAAAATAGAACATCCTCTTCTATAATGCCTACTAAATCATGTCTTGATTCTCTTTATTGTCACAGCTGATCAAAACTGAAGATGACTTGCTCTGGACTCCATGGACCTCAGGGTCCCAACCCCATACCACTGCTCATCTGGTGGTTGGTATTACAGTCACACAAACCTTCTGTTAATTTCCTAGCACTCCCTCAAGCTCAGGCTTCTCTCTGCCTGGAATACCTTTCCAGCCCTACCTGGACTGCCCCACACCCACATCAAGAATCCACCTTTCCCACACACATGACAAGCTCCTACCAAAACTCATCCTTTAGATCTTTGTTTAAGTATCACTTCTTCAGAGAAGACTTTCCTGTTATCTTATTCCCTCCAGGAGAATAATGCTCCCTATTTTCTACTTTTACAGTACCCTTAATTTGACTTTGCAGTAGGCATCAAAATTGAAATTAAACTATTAATTACCAATCCTAGTTTTGCTAGTATTCCTCAAAAGGAAGTAAATACTAAGACACAAACCTTTTCTGGTTTCTTCAATAAATTCACCAAGGCCTAACAAAACCTTTTTCCCATAGTAGGTACTCATTTAACATTTATGCAAGTTGTACTTTCTCCAGATCTTGTGCCATTTTGCATTGAGTCTACCTTAGAAATTTGACTTTTATACCGACTTAGTTCTTTTGTTGGCCACCATAACCCCTCCCTCCATTTTCTTCATCCTAAGCCTGGCACAGGGCAAACTCCAACAAAGTTGTATTCACACTCTTCTCACAGCTGTGAGTGTTCTACAGCCTATTGATGCCTCTCTTAAAATCTGACATGAGGAACGAAACATAGATTCTTGAGTATCCTTGGTCTGCATAAAGGAGAGCGAAACTTTCACTTCCTCCAGTTGAGATCCAGTATATTATACTACACTACAATACACCGCACCGCACTATACTATAGTGTGCATCATTTGGGTTGATTTAGCATTTTCAAAAATACTAGTCATACAGTATGTTTATCTTCCTTTTCTTTACTTGATTCTGCATATGTGAATATGTTCTAGAGAGAACCAAGAGTTACTCACGTTTCTATCAGTGAGAACGTAGCACATATGGATAACATTAAATAACAAGCCATTATAACATAAAGAAAGTCATTAAGAGGATAATAAGCCCTGTTAAAATCTATTTTGTGTGTTTTGACCCAGTGATTTGGCCTATCATAAAATTTTTCACCTTGATTTTCTCTATCCTCTGAGATTAGTGTCATATGCAGAAGTAAAAATCAGTCCTTTGCTAATTTTATTCAAGTTCTTGATCAGTTACTCAGCAAAACAAAACCTGTGATCACTTATGAATTATAATGAAAATAGTTAGGAGCAGACAGGCNATCTTAAGAGTTGAGACTCAGCAAGCACTCTACCCTTATTGCTAAAAAGTGTTTATTCGCCTACACACTCAGTGCCATAGCAAGTTAATATAGTATCACTTCTCCTGTCAACTTTGTCAAAAAGATGACATTTTACCACCTTATCCTCTGACACCCTAAAGCCTGGGTAATTGTTATACACAAACAGAAATAAAGAATTTCCCAAAGAAGTAGGTCCCACAGTAAAAGAATATCATGAATCTAATGGGACTTGCACTACCAATCACAAACCTACCTTTCTGCTAAACAAGTGGTTAATTTATGTCACCAAGTTCAATAAAGAATCCACTGCAGATATAAACATACAAAAATCCTTCAAGGCAAGTGTGTATTACAGGAGGTCAGTGTGTGTCTAATTTACACTTGTTACCATGCATACTGTTACTTTTTTTTTTTAAAGTAAAAGAAACCACACATTAGATTTAGAAGACAAATAACCAGGGGTGCCTGGGTGGCTCAGTCGGTTAAGCATCTGACTTTGGCTCAGGTCATGATCTCCCGGTTCATGAATTGGAGCCGTGCATCAGGCTCTGTGCTGACAGCTCATAGCCTGGAGCCTGCTTCAGATTCTGGGTCTCCCTCTCTCTCTGTCCCTCCTCTGCTCATGTTCTGTCTCTCTCAAAAATAAACAAACATTTTAAAAATTTTTAAAAAAGAAGGCAAATAACCATCCGTAACACTCCTAAGTAACCATGAAATCATTGTGTAGATAACTCCCACTACTACTGTGGTTTCTGCTGTGCATCCTTCTTCCTAAGTATTTTCCCAAAAGTATTATTTTTTTTAATCTTCAGGCCTCTATACATTATGCCTTCTCTGTTTGAAACATCCTATTCATCTGCTCCTTCAAATGTCAGCTAAGTTTCCACTATCTCTTCAAAACTTCTGAGAGTATGAATCTTGGTTCAATGCACGACCTGCCTGAAAAACAGTCTTGACACCCAACAGCATATATGTTTGTTCTCTATTTATCACACTGATAAAGAAGTGACTATAGGGGCACCTGGGTGGTTCAGTCGGTTAAACATCTGACTCTTGTTTCAGCTTAGCTCACGATTTGTGATTTCAAGCCCCCCTCGGGTTCTGCACTGACAGCGTAGAGTCTGACTGGGATTCTCTGTCTCCCTCTCTCTCTCTGCCTCTCCCTCACTTGTGCTTTTTCTCTCTAAATAAATAAACAAATTTTTAAAAAAGGAATGGACAATGTATCTATTTTTTCCCATAAGGATAAGAACAATATCTTTTTTCTTTGTATACCACTTAGTTGGAATAAGTTAATAATGAAAGCTCAATTATACTGTTGCATTGGCTGATGAATATTTATCTGTAAGTAAATCTCATATCAGTACTCCAGCATGTAGTTGTACAGAATATGCATTCACATAGTATTTTACTGATGCCCAATACTACTGGCATCTACCTAAAGTCACAAACATTTTAGGGTATAGGTCCTCCTTGTATTTCCTGCAGAGCTTCTGCCCACATTAACCCACAAGTTTAAATTTAAAAATGGTCTAGCTAGTATGATAAACAAAATGGTGAGATATGTATAGAAAAAGAACATTATTAAGTTCAAACTAATTTGGAAATCATCTGGTTAATATCACTTCTTTTAAAGTGGAGAAATCTTGGGGTGCCTGGGTGGCTTAGTTGGTTAAGCGTCCGACTTTCGCTTNCTCTTGTGAGAATTCCTTCTGAGTAGTATATGTGAGTACTTTGTAGGTATCTCAGGACATGCAATGCCATATTGTTTTTGACAAGAGTAATCAAATTACCATTTTGATATGAGAAACTGAAGGTTACCATTGTTTTTTCATTCTAAGGGATGACTATATAAGGCCTGCTCTTTTCAGATATCTGTCTTTCTGGGATTGGATAATATTTGGCCACAAAAAAATCTAGTTGGTGTTGAGTAGGAAATGTTGACTAGCAATGAAACCAGGTACAACCCCCACAGGCTCAAGTATACAGGAAAACTCTAGGTAGACAAAGTCTTCCTTTATTAAGTTACTAATAGGTATGGTAAATCAAAGCCTGCATTAGACAGTAATTCCCTCTTCTAAAAATTCTGTCCTTAGACAGCGATCATTAAGGATGAGGAGAAAAAGTTATAAATGCAACATAAATAAAACTTTATTTTAAAGGAGGACATGAAAGTGAAGACTTACTGCTTTTA
>NW_027527127.1:72728-73784 GCF_008692635.1 Crocuta crocuta
TTACTGCTTTTAAATTAAAAAAAAAAAATAATGTTCCATTGATTCACATAGCTGCATTCTGAAACTGTTCAGCTAAGATTCTTTGGAATATCTCCTGACTTCTAATAGATTGAAGCTCCCAGAGGACAGATAATATGCTTACGCAAACTAAGTCCCATAGCACTTAGGCAGGATAATAGATGTTCTCTGATGAGCAGTGTCTTACAACACAGTGATATTTGCACATCGCTAGTTAATTCTTAATTGCAAAAATTTTAAAACAATATGCAGTATTTTGACTGCTGAATATAAAATATAAATTACATTTAAATAGCCTTACAATAACAAAATGAGTAAGTCACGGGAATAAAAAGCAGAGCATAAGGAATACAGTCAGCGGTACTGTGACAGCGATGTAATGGAACAGATGGGAGCTACAGTTATGAGCATGGCATGGTGTGTACACTTGGCAGGTCACTAAGTTGTACTAAGTTGACACTAATATAACACTGGGTGTCAAATGTACTCAGATAAATAAATAAATAGCCCTGAAATAAGTTTGGTTTGAATTTAATAACATGTTCTTGTCCTTAGCACTATACTTTCTAAGTGGTATTAACTGTTAATTAAACAGTTTCCTAAGTTGGGAAGTGATCAAGAAAATGTAGTATATTTAAAGGTAGAAGGAGTCCAAATCAGTTGGGTACAGAGGGAAACTAGGTATGGGTTACACTCGGGCTACATTAACTGCTCCACTGGAGCAAACTAATTAATTTTCCTTCATGCAATGTAATCAGCAAGCTTAATCTAGGGAAAAGAAGAATGCAATTGTTACTGCAAATATTAAAGGTCATATTACCTATCATTCAGTTGCAGTAACTCAAGAAAATCCAACAGCTTATTAATGTTCTATGGCTACTGGCCCTGTTTTTCACTGAATACATTTTGTAAAGCAATACTAAGTGAATAAATTAAATCTCAGTAATATTTTCAGATTAAGTAACTATTATTAAAATCCACTGGTTCCACAGAAGAAAGAATTTTCTCACTATATTGCCTGAACAAGAAACTCAGTCC
>NW_027527127.1:73880-81234 GCF_008692635.1 Crocuta crocuta
TGGCACACATTAACATAAACTTTTCATATTAGAAATAAAGCTGAGCACAACATATTTCAACAGCTTCAAAGCTTGTTTTCTTATTAAATCATAAGTTTCATTAGTTTATACTTGCTTCTGCAAAGACACAGTGCAAAAAGCTACATGTGAATGTCTACTAGGTCAGAAGGAAAAAAAAAATGTAGTTGAGTATGACTTTTGATGACAGTGAAGTCATTACAAACCAAAAGCATGCAAAGATTATAAGAGACCAACAAAAATCTTTAAATCATAGTCAAATAACCCTGTGGAGAAGCTCACCAGATTCCAATATTATATGTCTTATTCATTTAGTTTTAAAAAGTCGTAAAATATACGGAATAGTAATCCTTTGTGGATCAAGTTGGGAAACAAATGAAAAAATCAGTAGATCTACAGATGGATAGAGGGCTGTCCCAAGGACAATCACTGATGCAACATTTAATTTTCTGGATAACTGAAGAAAGCCTGGACAGCATTCCAAGGCATCTGTAAAATAGCAGAGGCCGTGCATAAGGATGCATTCAAGCATATGTTAAAACATGTGCTGTTCCCTGCCCAGTCCACATTTTCCCAGCTTTATATTTATGATTAAGTGACCCAAAGACAGCATGGGAGAGAATATGGTGGGAAGTAACGTGCCCTATATCACTACAAAGATGTTCGCTGGGTTGCAAACAGGTAATTCTTTGTTACGTGGAGTCATCTTCAGGGCCCAATCAGTCCTCATTACCAGGAAATGTACAATTCACAATTTCAACTCACAGTGAAGAGGTAACCTCATTCATAACCAGTCATATGATTCAGGAAAACTAGGAGAAAATGTGGACCATACACATTCCACACATTCCAGCTCCCAAGCCCCTCTAGAATGTGTTCTGTTCCTACTTTCTTCTATTCTGCCTTTTGGTTCTTTTGTGTTTTTTTTTTTTGTTTGTTTGTTTTTTTCTTTTTTCTGTTACTTTGGAGTAGCAGTGGCTTTGTATCTTGCGTCACCTCCCCTCAATCCATCTCTAACTCCAGCTGCAGCTCGTTTCCTGCTTAAGGACCCAGAAGCAAAAGGGTTAAGGCGCAGGAAGTGACTCTCAGTAGACGGGAGGGGGGGAAAAATAAATTGTCCTTCAGGGGCACGTTTCTGAGGGGAATTCTACAAGGGTCCTCAGAGGGTCCCTGGCAAGTGCCGAGGTTCAGTTAACAGAAATCAGCTCAACAATGTTCTCTTTATTAGCTTTTCTTCCTTCCCTCACAAGTTCCTGAGTCTACTTTCAAATAAATTACCAGCAATTAAGGTTTTGTATCAGGCTTTGTTGTAAGAAACCCCAAATTAAGACTCAGCTCTGTCACTTAAACTGTGAGCTCTTACAAAGCACAGGCTATGTGCCTTTTAACTCTTTAGGTACCAGGGCATTGTCTGATGCAAAAATAAGTTATGTGGGTCCTATAATTATAGTTATGCAAGCTATAAAAGTTATGGAGGTCCTATAAGCACATCCATAATGCTGATGGATGAGGCAATACAGCTTCCAGAGCTCACAGGGCTCCAAGATAGAAGGGGCATTTGCATTCAGTTTGCTGCCTGTCGGGTACTACATCTGTTCCCTTTATATTCCACTCTACCCCTACAGGCTTGTCCTCCACGACCTTTGAGAATTCAGCTCTTTCCCACTCATCTGATTGAATACAAAGTTATGTTATACCCTATGATACTTGACCAAATAAATTTTCACGTTATGGCACTTGACCCATTATTATTCAGTGACCTAGCTCCTTGACTTCCTGAAATGATAGAACAAGCTCCTTAAGTGTCAGTGAATGAAGATGGGGATCTCGAACTTGGGAGTCAGACTCCCCATTCAGGCTTCTGCATCCTGCCCTCAAAAAACCATTCCAATGAGGGTAAGACACAATAAACAAAACCTTTGCACAGTGCCTGAAATACAGTAAGGTTTCCATAGGGGGTGGCTGTTAGCCGGAGCAAAAGTAGCAAGAATAAGGGCCATAACGCCTGCACCCACCCCTTCTCTCCCAGTTTATCAAGGTCAGGGCAAGAGCTCCAAACAGGTGTCCATAAATTAAACAAACAAAATGAAAACTTGAATAAACTGCCTTGTTTTACTCAAACCGTATGTTTCCTATGACCATGTATCTCTCCTCCCCACTTCTGAACACCCTCTCATCTCTCTCGGAGCCAGGAATGCTCCCTCCAACTCCAAACCCATGCCCCTGCTTTTATCCCAACCAATTCTAAACACCTTTAAGTTTCAGCTCAATTCCTAACTCTAGTTTGGCTTCCTATTTTCCATTGCTGCCCTTGTTGGTTTCTCTGAGATTTCTACAGCAGTCATTCTGTAGCAAAGGAAATTTACTACTTCATATACAGTTTTATTCCAGGCCTCCAGTTTGGTTAGTCCTGACTCCCGAGTTACACTCAAAGTTGCTTGAAGGCACGGATCATTTCTAATTTTTCTCTGGCTTCCCCTGGCACAACACTAAAGAAGTAATCTGGTCAGTGAATGCTTCATCTTTAAGACAGAATGTGAAACTAATAACGGACTTAAGATTTACTGTTCTTTTTCTCATTCCCCTTTCTCAGTTAGACACCTTTTTATATTCAGTGTTTACTCTAATTTCATGCAGTATGCTCCCCACTTCTTTCCTCTCTTAATCCTTACACCTGCAACCACTATGAGGCATACCTGTCAGCATGGGCCCGGGGGCGGGGGAGAGGTGCAGTTTAGTTACTACAAAATTACTTGTTCTGTTTATGCTTTACATTAATTTCTCTACAAAAATCATTTCCATTAGAGAAAAATCAATGGAACGGATTCACCAATCCTCAAATTGATGTGTTAGGAATTTATTTTTTTAAAACATTTGTAGGTCACATATCTGAGCAAAACTGACAAATTGACACATACAAAATTTCAAATGCCCTTTTAAAAAATTACAGAGAAGTGCAACTGCAGAAAATACAAGCTTGAGCTTGATGAATTTCATGCTGATTACTGGACCTTATGTTTAACTCAGGAGACAGTGTTTGCACACACACAAAAAGACTCTGACAGCCTAATGTAATGTATTTCTTAAGGATTCTATTAGTTTGACACCCAGAATGTAGTCCACAGGAAGCTACTGACTGGGAAATAAAATACAGATTATGAAAAAAAATTCTGAAACAGGGAAATATATGTAATTGGAAGTAAAGCTGAATAACATTACATTTTAAAAAGAATATTTGTATTTCCCTTCCCCTATGTTCATCTGTTTCATTTCTTAAATTCCACATATGAATGAAAGACTTATTTCACTTAGCATTATACCCTCTAGTTCCATCCATATCACTAAATTCTACACCTGAAATCAGTTTTACCATATATGATAACTAACAAGAATTTAAATAAAATATTGAAATAAAAAAAAAGAAGCCAAACACTAAGAACACATATTCTAAGATTCCTTTTATACAAAATGTCTAGAATACACAAATCCACAGAGACAAGAAGTAGATTAATGGTTGCCTAGGGTGTGGGGAATGGGTGTGGGGAATGAGTGTTGGTAAATATGGTATTTATTTTTAGGGGTAGATAAACGTGTTCAGAAAGTGATTGGGATGGTTACAACAATTCTGTGAATATACTAAAAACCACTGAGTTGTAGACTTTCAGTGGATGAATCGTATGGGTATGTGAATTATACCTCAGTTAAGCTGTTACAAAAAATTAGGGAGCAATGGATTAATTATAAATGAAAACACTGTGGGGTGCCTCAGTGGCTCAGTCGGTTAAGTGTCCAACTTTTGATTTTGATTCAGGTCATGATCTCACAGTTCATGATATCGAGCCCTGTGTCAGGATCTGTGCTGACAGTGCGGGGCTTGTGTAGGATTTTCTCTCTCCCTCTCTCTCTTCCGCTACATTGCGTGTATGCCCTCTCTCTCTCTCTCCCCGTCTGTCTCTGTCTCTCTCTCTTTCTCCCTCTCTCTCAAAAAATAAATTAAAAAAAATATTTTTTTAAAAAATGAAGACACTGGTCCGCAATTAGGTTCAGGTAACAAAATTGCCAATGACTGGTGTTGACCTTAAAAATAAAAGTTACTTTACCAGCAAAAAATTAAAATTTAAAAATAAAAATAAAAAGTATTTTTCTATTTTGTTTGTATTATGTTTATTCACTCTACTACTCATCATTTTCCATAGTTCTTACAAAAATTCCTCAAAGTAACCATTCTTATCCCTTTGATATATATGGGGAGATACAGATACCCAGATATAAGGTAACTTACCTAAGATCAACTAGGGAATAAGTAAAAGAAACATTACTGTCACCCAGTACCATTTTCTCCTAAAATACCTTCTATTAAAAAGAAGGAACACACTCTACTCAAAAATGAGTGAAATGAAATTGGCATTATCAATCACACAGTGTTTAACAGAACTATTCAGTTGTCAGATTTGTTAAAATCTATCTTCAGGAAAAATCTGAGATACAAGTAGCCTTCTCTCCCCTTCTTCATCTCCGAGTGCAAACAGTTACCATACTGAGTTGTCAGAGAGGGTAACTTTCTCATGTCTGCAAGTTCTATGGAAGACAGAAGATAGAAAGGTCTAGATTTGAGAAGAACTGAGGATTTCTCCCATTATCCTTGCGTTCTTTGAAACTAGAGAGGCTTTTTGGTTTCCCAGGGCCAATCAGGGTCTTAGCACATAGTAAGTATGCATTAAATAGTTGGTGGTTGAACTGGTTAGAATAACTTATAAATTATAGGAAGAAGAGACAGAGTGGTATACTACAAAATATACTGAAGGTTATTTGCAAGGGTTGAAAAATAGATACTTGACGTTGGGGATAGGAACCATTACAAACATTCTGGCAATCAACTTGGTAGAATCAGTTACATTTTTAAATGCCTACCTTTTAATCTAGATATGCTCAGTTCCTAGCATGATACTTCATACACTTGATATTACTATTTTTGGACCTCTATTTCTGGACCAAAATCTAGATGATTTGCTATACCCTGAATAGATCTTGCTCTTGTTTCTTCTATTACTGGTGCTTTGCCCTGGTGTTTCACCTGGAATGCCATTCTTCCCTATTTCTGCCTATCAAAGCCCTTCCCTAAAATGTACATGTGTCATGATCTCCAGGCATTATTTCTGTCACCCAGCTGATTGCAATGCCTTTTTCTTTGAACTCTTTCTTTGGAGTACACTTCAGTCATCAACTCACATCAGAGTTATTTACAAGTCTCATTTCTCCCTGTGACTTTCACAATGCTGCTTTCTTTGTTGCAGGGTCTGTTTAATTCCATCTCTTACCATAAGTGTCTCTGGAGATTTCTTAAAGAAACCCAGCTACTGAGAGGCAGACTCTGGCCCAGTACATAATCTGCTCATCCAGAGAGAGATCCATTACACTCTCCCTGAAGTTTGAAGAAAAGAGACACTCAGAAGTCTCAATGGACTCAATCAGACTTCTAGAATGGGAAAAAAAAAATTCTACAACCATTTAGTCTGAGAACGTTTAGTCTTTACTATGGTCATGGAGTCCCTTGCGACATTCACAGATTCACTTCCCAGAAAATGCCACGGTAATTTGCACACACAAACACATAACAATGATAGTTTTAAATGTAGCTTGTTCACTCAGTTGAGCAACATATAGATAGATTTTTAGGTGAGATCACAAAGTCAGATTCCATAGGTGACTGGAGTGACAGACGGGTCTACAACCAGGATTACATAAATTATGGGAATGACAAGGACTGCTACAAATGGGAGAGTGTGTGCACCCTCTCACTGTCCAGCACTAGTGGGATGATGCCATTGCAGCATGTGGCCCCAGGGCTGCCCGATCTCCTGAGAAAGGACATAAACCTGGATTTATAATGAAGTATGAGCCATATGAAACTTATCTCTGAGCTCCTTTCAGCCTTCACAGCAAAAGTTTGAAAGGTTATTTTAAGTTATGTTTATTTTTTGAGAGAGACAGAGAGAGAACAAACCATGAGTCGGGGAGAGGCACAGAGAGAAAAAGCGAGAAAGAGAATCCCTAACAGGCTCCATGCTGCCAGTATAGAGCCCGGCGTGGGGCTTGAACTCACAAAACTGTGAGATCATGATCTGAACCAAAACCAAGAGTTTGAGGCTTAACTGAGTGATCTACCCAGGTGCCCCTGAAATGTCTTTTATGCTCTCTGTTTCCATGCTCAACTGATTAGTTGTTCTGCAACTGTGTCACTGGCTTAACCAAGCAGAACAAATGAGACCCTAACCATCAATCTACAATCGGATACTGATGAATAAAATGCCATATCTTTCTATTCATTTATCATTTCCATAAACATTTATCATCAACCATTTGCTAGGCACCATCCTAGTTACTGAAGTTAGTGAAGCCAATGAACAAAGTCTCTGGAATCAAAAATGTTCTCATGGAGGAAGCAGACTAAAAGGAAAATTAGACAATGAAGCAAGACAACTTCAGATAATATGATGCATGTGAAGAAAACATGATAGGTGGATGGGACAGAGAATGATTGGAAATGAATGGGTAGTCAGGAAAGCTGCTTCACGTGGGGTAGTCTGGAAGGAGTCTTCCAAAGATGAGACCTTTTGGCTAAGACTAAACAGCATGAAGGAGTCAGCCATACAAAAATAAATGCCATTCCAGCTAATAGGAATAACAAGTGAAGATGACAAAAACAAGCATCACTGGAGTATAATCAACTAGGGGTACTGGTATGAGGTAAGGTCAAGAAGTAGGCAGGGGGCAGATCACACAGAGCTTTCTTAGTTGTGTTGTGTTGGGACTTTTTCATAACTAAGATGAAGAGTCCTCAGAAGTGGCTAAGGAAGGAAGACATGACCTAATTAATGTGGTAAAAAGACCCCTTTGTAGAATGCAGAGAACTGAGAGATCGGTTAGGCGGCTACTACAATATTAGGAGACTATGGAATATGATGGAAAGTCAGCAGTGCTCCCTTTGAATAAAAGCAGCTTTTACTTTTCAATTAAAATGTAACATAATTGACTTCAGTAAAAATGTCTCTCCTGACCTTATTTTTCTTGCATTAATGGGGTCATTTATATGATATGTCAGGAGTGCTACCTCAGTACACAATGAACAGCTTTTATTTTTCAATTAAAACGTAGTATAATTGACTTGAACCAGAAATGATCTCTTGACATTATTTCCGTGGTATTAATAGGACCATTTATATAATGATCCCATGCAAATTAATCTTCTTCATTCAAAAATACTGCTTAATTTAAATTAATACAATAACATTTATTTTTGAAATCTCCATTTTAATATTTAACTTATTAAACATGA
>NW_027527127.1:81362-83121 GCF_008692635.1 Crocuta crocuta
ACCTCTATATCTTAAATATAAAATCCACAGGATTATTACAGTGATTTAAAGAGATGCAAAAATATTTACAGTTATGTTTCAATTTGAAACAGTGATTACATATAATTTGCCTGTGACCTTGTAAGTCAAAATAATATATCACAATAAACTGTAGATAGTTTCAGAGATGAAAACAGTGTTTGTCTGCTTTAGTAGGTACATATGTGAAGATGAATTTTGGCACTTGTCAGCCAATGATAAATTACTACCAGACTAATACTTGTCAGTACAGTAATAACTGATCATGCTCTAAAAAGCACTAAGGGAGAAAGGTGATGAACAACCTACAAAGCAAAAATTTTCACAATCACAATAATGACTCTAGTTCAAAGCACAGTAATTACCTACCAACCTCCTTATTGCCAAATCTATATTTCAAGTGACTACCTTGATATCTCTCAGAATCAATTTCTACATTAAATTCTAATTAACAACATGGAAAACAAGCAATAGGGGTAAAAGCATATGTCTATTGAGTCTTTCCAAAAGCATCCCTAAGTCTCTCTTGGAAGAAGAATCTAGATAGACACTCACTCTTTCTGTAACATTTGGAAATCCTCTCCAGTACCCCCACACAAACATTTCACTGTTACTAAAGCAAGGTAAAACACTAAGAATATTATATGGCATAAGGAAAAAAATAGCTTTTGCTAACAATTTTTTCTAATGATTTCAAGTTCAAAAGACCCTAAACAATATTGACTATTGCTTGTATATGATGGCATTAGAACACTTTTTTATTGGAAGCATAAATATAGTTAAAATGCCATTACTACCCAAGCAATCTACACATTCAATGCAATCCCAATCAAATTTGCACCAGCATTCTTCTCAAAACTAGAACTATCCTAAAATTTGTATGGAACCACAAAAGACCCCGAATAGCCAAAGTAATATTGAAGAAGAAAACCAAAATGGGAGCCATCACCATCCCAGACGTTAGCCTCTACTACAAAGCTGTCATCATCAAGACAGTACGGTATTGGCACAAAAACAGACACATAGACTAATGGAATACAATAGAGAACTCAGAATTGGACCCAAAAGTATACAGCCAACTAATCTTTGACAAAGCAGGAAAGAGCATCCAATGGAAAAAAGACAGCGTCTTTCACAGATGGTGCTGGGAGAACTGGACAGCAACATGCAGAAGAATGAAACTAGATCACTTTCTCACACCATACACAAAAATTAACTCAAGATAGATAAAGAACCTGAATGTGAGACAGGAAAACATCCAAACCCTAAAGGAGAAAGCAGAAAACAACCTCCTTGACCTCCACCGCAGCAATTTCTTACTTGACACATCCCCAAAGGCAATGGAATCAAGAGCAGAAATGAACTATTGCGACCTCATCAAGATAAAAAGCTTATGCACGGCAAAGAAAGCAATCCATAAGACTAATAGGCAACTTACAGAATGGGAAAAGATAGTTGCCAATGACCTATCAGATAAAGGGCTAGTATCCAAAATCTATAAGGAACTCAACAAACTCCACACCAGAAAAACAAATAATTCTGTGAAGATATGGACAGAAGACATGAACAGACAGTTCTCCAAAGGGGACATCCAGATGGCCAACAGACACATGAAAAGATGCTCAGCGTCCCTCATCATCAGGGAAATACACATCAAAACCACAATGAGATCTCACCTTAGAGTGGCTGTCAGAGTGGCTAAAATGAACAAATCAGAGGACTCTAGATGCTGGCAAGGAGG
>NW_027527127.1:83156-86806 GCF_008692635.1 Crocuta crocuta
AAGATCACAAATTATTTTAAAATATATAAAGTGTTAGTTACTAATAGATTTTATAGTAAGTGCTGATGAAGATAAATGATTCCTTTTGGAGTAAATTAAGTGTTTCTTATTTAAACCAAAAGACTAAACATTCTGAAAATATGTTACAGAATAATATGGGATATATAAACACACTGACAATAAATAAACAACTGTTTTTATTTACATTCATATTATGAAACCCCTCACTTAGCATCGATAAAATATTTTCTAAAACTTTACTTGGAAACTTCTAGGATTTTTTATTGTGATAAAGCATAACAATATAGAACTTACAATTTTCACATTTAAGTGCATAATTCAGTGGCATTAGGTACATTCACACTGTCATACAACCATTACCTCAGTCCATCTCCCCATTAGGTACATTCACACTGTCATACAACCATTACCTCAGTCCATATCCCCAAATTTTCATCTTCCCAAACTCAAACTCTGTACCTATTAAACAGTAACTCCCCATTCCCTTCTCCTCCAGCCCATGGAAGCTACGGTTCTACTTTTCTGTCCCTAGGAACTCAGATGCTCAAAAACCCTCATCTAAGTGGAATCACACAACATTTGTCCTTTTGTGTCTGGCTTAGTTCACGTAGCATGTTTCAAAGTTCATAAACGTAACATGCATTACAATTTCATTTCTTTCTAAGGGCTAAATAATATTCCATTGTATGTATATAGTGCATTTTGCATATCCATTCAGCTGTCAATGAATATATGAGGTATTTCTACCTGTCATTATGAATGATGCTGTTATAAACATGAGTGGGCAAATATCTGTTGGACTTTCTTCTTTCACTTCTTTTGTGTGTATGCCAAATAGTGTAAATGCTAGGTCAGATGATAATTCAATTAATATTTTGAGGAAGAGCTATGCCATTTTTGATAGAGGCTACACCATTTGATATTTCCACCAGGAATGTACAAGAAGGGTTCCAATTATTCCACATCCTCACCAACAATGAATTTTTTTTAAGTTTTATTTTTATTTTAAGAGAGAGAAAAAAAAGAGAGAGGGAGGGGAAGGAAGAGAGGGAGAGAGAGAATCCCATTGCAGAGCCTGACACTGGGTTTGATCCCACAAACTATGACATCATGACCTGAGCCAAAATCAAGAGTCAGATGCTTAACTGACTAAGCCACCCAGGTGCCCCTTTATTTCCTTTTTTAAAATAGCCATCCTAAAAAAATGTAAAGTGGTATCTCATTTGGATTTTATTCGCATTTCCCTATTGATTAGTGATGATGAGCATCTTTCCATGGGCTCATTGGCAATCTGTATATGTGTTTTGGAGAAATGTCTATTCAAAGTCTACGTCTATGTCTATCCTCTACCTACTTTTGAACCGGGTTGTCTGTTTTATGTTGTTGAGTTGTTGGACTTCTTTACATATCTTGGATATTAATTCTTTTTTATGTGTATGATTGCAAAAAAAAACCTATGCCATGGGTTTTCTTTTCTACACTTCTGAAGGAAGTGTCCTTTCATGCACACAGTTTTTGATTTTGACATAGTCTTATTGATATCAGTTTTATTTTGTTGACTGTGTTTTTGGTGTTTTAGCTGAGAAATTTCATCAGTAAATCCAAGTCACAGAGTTTTATCATGTTTTCTTATAAGAGCTTTACAGTCTGGGCTTTTATGTTTTGTTTTGTTTTTATCCATTTCAAGTTAATTTTTGCATATGGTGTAATATAGGATCTAACTTCATTCTCTGGCATGTGGTATCCAGTTTTCCCAATACTATTTGTGGAAGACTGTCACATCTCCAGAGAATAATCTTGGATGCTTTGCTGAAAATTATTGGACCTTATATTCTAGAGTTTATTTCTGGGCTCTCTATTCTATTTGTTTATATGTCCATCTTTATGTCTGTATCATACTGTTTGATTACTGGAGCTCCATAGTAAGTTCTGAAATCAGGAAAGTGTGACTCCTTCAACTTTGTTCTTTTTCAAGGTTGTTCGGGCTATTCTGGTTCCCATGAGATTTCCTATAAATTTTAGGATGGATTTTTATATTTCTGCACAAAAACGTCATTTGGATTTTCAAAAGGACTGCACTGAATGTGTAGATCACTTTGAGAAATAGCGATATCTAAACAATATTAAGGCTTCCAATTTATGAACATAGGATGCTTTTCACTTATATGTCCTTAAGTTCTTTCAGCAACATTCTGTAGTTTTTAGCATACAAATCTTTCACATCCTTGGTTAATTCTTAAGTTTTTAAAATTATTTTTGATGCCATTTTAAGTGGAATGTTTTTCTTAATTTCCTTTCTGGATTGTTCATTATTAACACATACAAACACAAATTTGTTTTCATACTGGTTTTATATCCTGCAACTTTGCTGAATTTGTTATTGGTTCTACCAGATTTTTTTGGTGGAATCTTTCAGATTTTCTACATATAAGACCATGTTATCTGTAAAGATTATTGGATTTTTGCATGCATTTTTTAAAAGGTGATTTTCCTGAAGATAATTTGGAATGTTCGTTAACAAACTACAAAAGTTTGAATTCTCCTAAGTCTTCAGTGCTTGCCAACAACCATTTCTCTGACTCAATTCCAGATGACCACTGCCATATTAATACATATCATTAAACAAAACTGCTACACATTATAGGTATAGTAATAGGATTAAATTCGCCTGGCTCTCAACCAAAAGCAACACCACTAACATTAAAATATCTTCATCATGAATTATTAATGTCATATTAATGGAAGCTAAAGGCATTTAGGAGTTCTTCTCCTAAATGTACATTTGCATGTACATACAAAGATTTCTCTTCCCAAAAAGTAGCACTTTAAGGTAACACTGATGTTAGATTTAGAAAAGAGATGTGTAAAAAAAAAAAAAAAAAAGTAAAATATCCAACCTACAGCCAGTTTGCACAAGATTTTTCCAGGCCAGCCCCTTTCAGTTAGATTTTCTTTAGTCTACCTAATTTCATGAATTTAATTCTTCACAAAAAATAATACAGGCTGATTTTCCTTGCTATGGAGTATCATCTTCCGAACTTTGGCTGATCAAAAACCTTCAAGTCATTAAAGTGAACTAAGTGTCATTAGACAAGTTTACTTTTCTTCTAGCCTTGTTGTTTTCAATTCTGAAGCTCATATTCAATTTGGAGGACAACCATGCCTTATCCTCTATTTTTAAGAGGCAGCCTGATGTACTGCAGCAAGAAAAGTCTGCAAGAAGCTGGGTTTAATTCCACATGGTGTTTAATCAGAAACAAAGTATTTAATTACTTGGAACCTAGATTTTCTCATCTGGAATATGAAGTTAATGCTATTTTACCATTAGGATTTTTGTGAGGATTACAATAAGTGTTTTAGAAAGTATTAGGCAAATATTAGTTGTTTCTGTCATAAGAAGACATGCTATTTAATTAAAAACAAATTAATTCAGAAACTGACATGAATTATATACACATATATCCATATTTTGAATTATATGTATATTATATATAGAATATAATACACACATATCTATACATATATAATAATATAACATATATATATTACAGAGACACACACACACACACACACACACACACACACACACAAACATTTCCTGCAAATCTTTTTGTGTAGCTTCAGGGGTG
>NW_027527127.1:86911-91845 GCF_008692635.1 Crocuta crocuta
AGTTACTTGAGTATTTTCTAAGTGTTACATAGAAAAATAATGTTATTCCTTTTCCAACAATGAACAAACTTAAAAAATATTAAATTAAAATCAAACTACATAAGTGATGTTAAAACTAAGAAGTCAGTGCATACTGATATGACACCTTTCGATCACACAATATTAACTTCATTTCTAACACATGAAAGAAAAATAACTTAAAAATGAGTGTTCTATCTTGCAAATATTTCTTACTACAGCAGACACTCAGAAAACTTGTTCAATAACAAGAATACTGATTAGATTTCCTTCACATTCCGCCTTTAGAATTTTCAAAATATAGCTATTCATCCTTGTGAGTGTTTGGGAGAAGTGTCAATATCATGACAATGAAAAACAAAATTGATTTATGCCATCACACATTTGCGATCTGATCTTTGCTCACTCTTGAGTTGCATCAAGTTTTTAATGCCAATCTTGTCCCCAAAACAAGTATATTTGAATTCTCTGACTCGAACACTTACAAGCAAAACACTGTTGTTAGCATTTAATTCCCCACTCATATGTTGTGAAAGGAATCAGCATGGTTAGCACAATGAAAAAATCAATAAAATGCATCATAAAAATTTATCATAGTTTGTACTTATTGTGTACTTAAGTATCCATGAAATATACCTACCTTGATTCATTTTTTGGAATTACGACATCATTATAACCATATTTTTTCTTAATAAAGAATTGACTTTGATGCATATTTTCCTATTATTATTCAGGTAATTAAGCCTTATCTCCCCATTTATCAAACCACTAGAGAAGTTCTACCTTTCAAACTGAAAGTTCCTAACAATGGCAGAAACAGGCAGTCAGACAAGCAAACCTTTTTCTCCACCTTGCAGAGTATGAAACTTTCACTGAGAAGCAGCCACTCGGCCAGGCACTATATACATTTTCCCTATAGTCAGCATGGCGATAGGCCTGTTTTGTCCACTGGAAAGCATCACTTCAGCCACAAAGTTTTCAAGAAACCACTATGGCTTTTCTATCCTCTTCCCCTCTTCATTAGCTAGATGCAGAAGAAAATGGTTATATGGTCCTTGGAGAAGGTGGAACCACAATATAGAATGAAAGATATCATCCCTGGGATGGTATCAGTCACCAAAAAGGAACACCTGCATTTGGACTTGCACCGGAGCTATATATACACCATTGTTTTAAGCCCCTGACACATTCCCAAGTGTGCTTCTGTGTTATAGCAGCCAGGTTACCCTAGCTAGTATAACAACATGAAATCAAATTTGTATTTGTTGATTTAAATAATGTAATTAAAATTTGGCTGCCTCAGGCCCTCATCCAGAATAAAGCATGTCCCTTAGGAGAGCAGATGAATAGTTAAAGAGCTGGTGTCACCTCAAAGTCTATGGGATGAAAGCATGTCAGCCAAATGATACATTCTAGTTTTACCAATAAACTGAGAAAATATAGCTATCCCGTCGAAATTAGAAAATTAGAAGGATTATGATATATGTGTCATTTTACATTTGAAATATAAACCAGTTTGATGAAAAGGCCATCTTTACAGTCTAGGACAGTGCCAAAGGTTAAAAAAAAATAGTAGAACATAGAGTCATTAACAGTAACCTCTTGTACCAAGTATGTATAAACCGCCAAATAAGCGACTTTTGCAGTATACAGAAATGGAATAAACCCTTTTGTGCTTCAGAAACATATCATTCCAAGATTGGTATAACTGGGATTCAGTTTGATAATGGGTACAGACACATTTTGGGAATCAATAAATGCTAGGTATAGAAAGCTAGATTTCATTTAGTAGGAAAATGGGATTTTATGAGGAGAATGGCATGCTCCGACATACGGACAATGGATGGAAACAAAGAAATTAGAGACTCGGAGACTAGCTAAGAAGTTACTGCAATGGTCCAGGCAGCAATTTTCCTGGGTCACTTGGCAGACAGCATACAATTTAAAGCTACTCCCTCTAGTATTGCTCTTTGAAATGAAAAACTTTATATTCACTATGGTCTAACACCCATGAATTAGTATCAAAAGTATATCATAAGTTCTCAGATATAAAAATGAAGTTTACTTCTTGGCACTTTCTCTGCCTGATGATCAAATGATGTATTATTTTTATTTTTCCTAACCCAAATGTATTTAAGGTAACTAATTACTAAAGCAATATAAAGATATCAATTACATATTGAATCAAAATGAAATTAAATGTATTTGTACAATACAAAATAAACATTTGAAAGAGTATACAGACTAACATTATCTCATTTATTCATTCATTAATTTAATTTTCATTAAATATTTGTTTAGTTCCTACTGATTCAGGCCTTGGAAACAGATTGGTGAAGAAAATGTATGAAGTTCTTGCCTTATGAAGCTTAAATTTGAGGATTAGAAGTAAAAAATAAAGATAGACAAATAAACATACAAAATCAAGTCATGGCAAGTGCTATGAAGAAAACAAGACAGACTAAAGAGACAGAGCATGAAAGGGATGAAGGAATCAGTTCTATTTTAGAGAGGATTTACAGAGAAGGTCTTGCAACAAAAATAACCTTTAAAAATAAAATTTAATGACATGAGCAACTGAGTCCTGTGATGACTCTCTGGAAAAAAAAATCATTTCCAGACTAAAAGACCAGCAAGTGCAAAGGCCCTGAGGCAGGACCTCACCCAGCATTTAGCTCCCAGTAAGGCTGGATCTGAGCATGAAGTAAAGTAATGGATAGAATATCATTAGCTCATGCAATAATCATTTGGATTAAAAGTGACTTTAATGTAAATTGAATCAGCTTTATCTGCAGTGCAGCATTTTTCAGAGACCACAAATCCTTTGGCCTATGTGTAAGCATTCTTTGGTGGATGCATATTCCTGTAATTGTGAACGGAGATGGGGCCATTCCCATTCAGTGATTGTACCAGTCTTAGAAACACTAAAACAGATTAGGTAAATTTGAATTTCTCACACATAAGGCCCAACTGTCATAGATGGAAAAAAAAATAGCCATTACAAACCTACCAATCTAAGATTTCTAAAGTTTTTAGCTAATGACACAATAAATGTTATCTCATCTATGAAGAATTCCCTAATTCTCATCTTCCATCACACAGACACATGCAGACACATACACATACACTAGTAAACCAACACCAACTACTTCTGTGTTTTCACAGGGCTTTGCTCATATTCCCCATGTATCAAGGGTTGTGACTATCTTCTCAATATTTTAAAAATGTCTGGCTCATAGAAGATGCATAATAACAGTTTGCTGAATGGAACCAAATAACATTCCCTGTGGTGACTCTCCAATCTATATGAGTTTCTGTATTACATTTCCTATTTCAGTGGTTGACTATTTTGGCACTAGAGACATAAAAATCCAAGCAAAAAGCTCATATTAAAAATATTAGTTTATCAGAAATAAAAGGCTTTCATTTAATCTCCAAGGCTGATACATTATTTTTCAGATTTAACTCAGACCTAAATATAGCCTAGAAGTTAAATAAAACAATGCCAGGTCTGACGGCTAAGAAAATAACCCATGTATTTATCTAAAGTCCTAGCAGGCCCTAATTAAGTCAATAATTCTCTGATACTCCTACTGATTATATCATACCCAGTGCTGGGATTAGGAAGAGGAAAACAAAAACAAAAACAAAAACAAAAACAAAAACAAAAACAAAACCTGAAACTGGCCTAGAAGAACACAGAACCAGAAGACAGGAATAGAGGAGTGGGCAGTCAGAGTCTAAATGATGAGGTCACTGGTTGGCCACTTGTAATTTGCTACGGTAAATCACTAGCTTTTCCCTAAAGCAGATACTGCTGTAAAAAGTTTCTAATTCCTCCCTAAGGTCATTCAAAGAGTTCTTTTCTTCATTCTTTAATGCCAATATTAATTGATGACATATTCTTCTATATGTATTTCTTATANTAACCTTTTTTCCCAGCTTTTACAAGGTGTGTGGGGGGGGAACAGAAATTTAATTTTAAAAAATATAAACATCATTTTAAAAATCAACAATAGCTTGAATAGTAATACTAGCTCTTACTGACTGCCATCCTATTCTAAGTATTTCACATGCACTAACCCATTTACTATCAGGGACCAAATTTCACAAATGAGGAAAATGAAGTACAAATTGGTTTTGTAAATTACTCGAGGTCACACATCTGGTAAGTAGCACAGAACCAGGACTCAAAGAAACATGGTGCAGCTTTAGAGCTCATGCTTTTAACTCCCACATGTACGGTGTAGTAGGTATTTTAAATGGAGAATTGTCTGTGATGAGAATTTCTTACGAATGTGAACTAAGTTGTCATATGCTAATTTATCTCTGTGCCCAAACAGTTAATGCAGAATGCTCCACAAAATGAGACCCAGGAGAGTCCCTTAGGTGTCAGACGGTAATGGGGCATAGCATAATAGCCCACGATGGTGAACATGATCATCTTGGAAAGGGAAACCCCAAACTTGGAACACAGCCTGTTTAACTTCAAATACCTTCACAACAACTTGTTCAGACCCAAGTGTTCCAAGAGAACACCAGATGGTAAAAAAAAATCTAGTTAACCAATCTGACCAGTTTCTGTCCAGATCATCCACTATAGCCTGTAAAGTTCTAGAAGTACCCCTCCCCCACCAATGCTCTTCTCTTGAGAGGCTATGAAGATTCTGTGAAAGTCATGTTCTCCCTTGCTCAATAAACTCAACAAACTCGGTTTCGGGTTGTAATCACATTTTTCTGGAGGATTTTGTGGGCCCTTTTACAGTATTCATTCACAAAGTAAAACTAGGACTGACTCAAAGTTTGGAGTTTGTATGAGTTGAGAGAAATGGCCAATGATTAGATGGTGTCCATTTTCTTTTCTTTTTTAATTCCTAAAGAGTAGTGTTTGTTTGTTTTCAATGTTCTATTTTCTG
>NW_027527127.1:91954-93976 GCF_008692635.1 Crocuta crocuta
TATATTTGGGCTCCATTTCTATTTATGGTTTAATTCCATCCAAATTACCTCACTGGGCTTTAGTGTACACTTGCAATACGTGATATTATGCTATGTGTCCCATCCTGGAACAGAGGAAATGTATGACTGTTGGTAGGAAACACATGAAATGGCTAGGAACATAGCCTGGTCAGTTTAAGATGAAGTGGCCACCAGAAAGGTATATGTAAGGTAAAGATGCCTTACATTCCTTAGCAGGACAATGGCCTGTGAATAGGCAAGGTTTCCAAATTTAGGATTAAAAAATACTTATCTATGTCCTTTAGCTAAAATAACTTACGGAAATAATTTTAATAATATAATCAACATTTACCACATACCCTCTCATGCAAGTCATGGGACTAAGCCCTCGGGGAAAGTGAACAATTCGTAAGACACAACTTCTCCTTTAAAGCTGTTTAAGTCCATAGCAAATTACACTAAAACACTAATTCCAAGCACATTTTAAGTTAATCTGGATTTATTCTTTCAGAGGAGCTCTTTGAGGTAGTGTACTGACTAATGCAAAATAAATTGTTTCATGTACAATGAGGAATTGTTCCCCAAGCTTTCCTATTTATGAAGCCTCAAAGCTACAGCAATGATCTTCTGAAATGCTTAATTATCTAAACAAAGTAAATAAACTCATCCAACCAAAAATATGCTTGTGCAGGAAGATGATGGTTTACCGTTATAAAAAGCCAGACAAACATTATGAAATTAGAAACACATTATATTGCATTATAGTCACTGCTAAAGTGAAGAAGGGAAATAGGTCATAAAAACGTATATCCAGTTTTATAGGGCACAAGACATATATAGCGGCATAATTTTTTTCTCCTTTCTTCCTTATTTTTACAGTAATTAAAAGTAAGAAACAAGCCCCACAATTATCTGAGTAATTAGACTTTCTCAATTAAAATGAATGCTAATAAGATGAGCTAGATTTCTAGGTCACTTTATTTTGCATCATTATTAATTTATCCAGGTCAGAATCTTACACCAGAACGAGGGACTAGACAGGAAGTTCTTAGTAGTTACGTTTTGAGGTTTTCTTAGGGAAGAAAATCCTTCCAAGCTGGTAAATTAGTGGGAGGATGCATTTAAAATAATTAGGAGAGTGACAAATGTATTGTAAACAATCATTAAATATTAGTGGTTGTCATTTTATACAAATGTGCTTGAAGCATGCAATCTCAGAAAACCTGCTATCAAATAAAGAGGAATGTTTACGATTATTTATGGTAGGACTTAAATAATCTTTTTTTCATGTATTCTTATTCTTCTTGTTAACTTTATTATTCTTTTATTCATTAGGGGGAATGGCAGTTCAGATGGGGAGAGTAAGTAAAAACCAGAACTCTGAAATTTAAAAGGACTGGAGCAAAGTCCTTTTCAAAATGAAATGGAGATATTTTAAACTTTGGGACAGGTTATCCCTTCTTACTGGGCAAACCTTTACCTTTTCAATCATCATTTGGATATGCAAATGCATATCACTGTTTCACACATAAAAATTTCAGATGGTTCCCCGAAGAATCTAACTTTTTTTCATACTTATATAAAGGTGTATCTTAAGGATGGAAGCAGTTACTTTCTGCAATTAGCTTTATTTTAGAAAGCATTTATTTAGAGTATGGAATTAGACATCCTTATGCCTTGTGCATGCTTTTGCTCAATTGTGGGTGTTGAGGGGTGAGGCTGTGTGCACATAACTATACACGTATGTGTGCACAACCATGTAAAAATACATAAAGTAACCCCAGGGAGAATTCTGGAAGGAGATCTGCATCTGATTATTACTAGGAAAAAGACTATGGATGAGACATGGGTTTGATAGAATTCAGCATAGATAAGGGAGTTGATACTGTTAATAAAAAGTGAATAATCCACAATACATGGGGTATACTGACTACTGCACATTGATGCAAACATCATATGACATCGCCAGCTCAGAGGTGCAGAATGGTTTCCCCTGAAGAGAGTAGTATATTCTACTGCTAT
>NW_027527127.1:94014-100062 GCF_008692635.1 Crocuta crocuta
TAATAAATTCTACTGCCAATCATCCTCCAAAATAGTAGGCTCTGGCAAAATAAATAAGGGTTTTGGTCTAGAGTGAGGGGGGTAGTTTCTGTCTTGGTACCTCCTGTGATTTAAGTCCTGTAGACGCAAACACTGCCAGACCACTCCCACTAAGGGGACTGCAGCTGGCCCCAAAGCTACACGGATAGCATAAGAGACCAGGTAACCCAGTATTTGGACAACAGAAACCCCTATGGAAGCTGTATGAATTTTCAATTGCTGCTTTAACCAATTCCCAAAAACTTAGTAGGTTAAAACAACAGAAATTATTATCTTATAATTAGGTAGGTCAGTCTGCCATGGTCTCATGAAGTTAAAGTCAAGTGTTAGCAGGGCTGTGTTATTCTATGAAGCCTCTAGGAAAGAATCAGTTTGTCACTTCCAGCTTTTAGAGCCATCCCTTGGCCCACACCCCTTTTCCTCCCATCTCCACAGCTATCAACAGAGACAGTAGTCTTTCTCAAATTGCATCACTCTCACCTGCTTTTTTGCCTCTCTCCTCCACTTTTAAGTATCCGCATGACTACATAAGGGCCCACTCAGATAATGCAAAACATCTCCCTATTTTATGGTCTGCTAATCGACAATCTTAATTCTATCTGCAACTTTCCTTCTTTGTCATTATGTAACGCAACATATTCACAGGTTCCAGGGATCAGGACATGGACATCTTTGGGAAGCCATTATTCTACTGACCACAAAGGAGCTTAAACCTTCAGACTCAACAATAAAAGTCATCTGGTACCTAGTTTTCACTTGGTCCATGATAGAATTCTGTACTGGCATTCCCAAATACTCACAATCCTATGGCCAAATATTTTTGTGAAATGGCTACTGTAGTAAATGTGACTGCATTTAAATGGATATTTTAAGCCAATTGGTGATTTATGAATTGTTTTATTATTCCACTGATAGATGCCACAGTAGCACACTAAGTCCTAAGAAACTGACTTTCAAATTAAAGTCATCCTATTTCTCCTCATTTATTATTGGATTAACTTCACACAAGGGAATCACTATTGGCTGGGAACCATGAAAAATACTGTTCAGACACAGTGACAAATGACATCTATATACATTTACTATTGCTATTTTCATGCAGATTTATGGATAGCTGCATCAAAGAGTTCTTTGTTGCATATTCCTTTCCATTGGATTTTTTAAAATGTTTAACAAATTATCCACATATGCAAGTACTTTTTCATAATGAGAGTTTAGACATTTTTAAAATTTTTTAAAAATGCTTATTTGAGAGAGAGAGAGAGAGAGAGAGCACATGCACACGTGAGCAAGCAGGGGAGGGGCAGAGAGAGAGAGGGAGACACAGAATCCGAAGTAGGTTCCAGGCTCTGAGCTATCAGGACAGATCCTGACATGGGGCTCAAACTCACAAACTGTGGGATCATGACCTGAGCCAAAGTCCAACACTTAACCAACTGACCTACCCAGGCAACCTGAGTTTAGATATTTTTTAAAGTTACCTTTTGAAATAAAATTATTCACAGATTTTGTAGATTATGTGTTTCCCATTCAAAAATAGTTGTGAGAAAACATATCAATTATAATTACACATCCCAATTTCTATTTCAGTTTAAATATGTGGTCACTTATATTTGATCTAAGAAATTATGTGTCATGTATCTTCTCCTTTACAAGCACCACATAATTCTTCATATAAATCATGATCTATTTATATAACTCTCTCATCAGAGTGCATGCACTTACCTAAAAAGTAAAGTGGTATGTATTAAGTGTACACGGTAATAATAAAATTCAATGGGACAAAATAAGTTTTATATTTCTAATTAGAACAATCTTTACTGTAGATATTACCAAAAGGATTTTTATAAAATTACATGATCCATATAGAGGAGAACCTGGGTTGCTCAGCTGGCTAGGCATCCAACTTCAGTTCAGATGATGACCTGAAGGTGCATGGGTTCGAGACCCACATCAGGATCTGCACTGACAGTGTGGAGTCGGCTTGGGATTCTCTCTCTCTCTCCCTCAAAATAAATAAATAAACTGTGAAAAATTATATGATCCACATAGAAAGTACTCCAGCAACATTCTCTTTCTCATTGTATCTTGTGATCTATCTCTCTAATTCCTACTGTTATCAACTTGTCTATCACATAGAACCATTTAATCTCTTCTATGAGATGTGCTATTATTTCTTTTCAGATAAACTTTGATACATTATAACAGTTTATTCCACAATGATGCATATGAATATCATTTAGCTTGGAAATAAATTATTTTACATATTTCTTAAGACCTGCATGCAGCTTCTTATAAATCAAACCTAAGCTCTACAATTTAGCACACATATATATGCACTAATATTTTATTTTCATAATCACCTTTACCATTATTCTTATATTTAAATGAAGATAATCAGGAAGACCTCTTTCCAGCTTAGAGAACAAAAGAGACAGTAAGAAGGGACATACAAGGCACAACAACTCCAATACTGAGATACTGACCATTTACTTGCTTCTTAATATTATGAATTCTTTGTATTAATCACTAATTTTAACCTATCAGCCTGATGACAGCTTATATGATCAAGCCCAATTAGAACTCTAAAATCCTGGGGTGCCTGGGTGGCTCAGAGAGCTAAGCGTCCAACTTCGGCTCAGGTCATGATCTCATGGTTCGTGGGTTCAAGCCCCATGTCAGGCTCTGTGCTGAGAAGGAGCTCAGAGCTTGGAGCCTGCTTCCAATTGTGTGTGTGTGTCTCTCTCTCTGACCCTCCCCTGCTCACTCTGCCTCTCTCTCTCTCAGAAATAAATAAAACATTAAACAATTTTTTTTTAAAAAGAACTCTGAAATCCTGAATTGGTCTTTGTACATATCACTGGCCTTCTCTCCATCATATAATCTATTAATTTAAAACCCACGCCTTTATCAAACATTTATTGTACACTTACTAAAGAGAAGATACTCTTTTAGGTTCCTGGAGTTGAGATGTCAACTAGAATGAGTCCTGTACATGAGGAAGTTACCATCTGTGAGATGATTAGACAAGTCTACACCTACCAACAGTATTATAATAAGCTAGGGGTACTCCACCGGAATGTAAGTCAGAATTAATCCTTCCTGGAGAGCTGAGGAGTTTTATCTTATTTTGTGTATCACTGACACAACCCAAACTAAACACAAGAAGGCCAATATTCCTGTTTACTCTGTTAATACTACATTAAAGAGTATTAAAAAACAGAACAAAAAAATCATTAGCAACAGAATAGATTTTGAAGACCAAAATCAATGGACCTTGCATATGATACTCTAACATAGTAATGCCTTATTCTTACATCCATATACATAACTCACATATCCCTGGAACACTGTAGGTGCTAAGTAAGTTATTCGTTATGTGATTAAATGAATAGAATAAGTTGGGGTACCAATTTGCCTCTACCTACCTCAGTAGTCTCCTTTTCTTTCTAGTGCTTTGCAATGTATCAGTCCTCTACTGTGTCATCAAACTTCTGGTCTGTATGTACCTGCCTTGTTTCTCCTATTCTATCCTTGCATGCATTGACAAGATCTCCCCATGAGTGTGTACACACACACACACACACACACACACACACACTCACGGAGTAAGGCACTCCAGCTTACATCACCTATATAAAACTAAATTAAATGGAGGGATGAATACCCACTAAAAATTTTAAGATATGGGTATAGAAAATCTGAACTATTCTTGACAGAAATAAAGTTACATGTGTCTGTTCTACTTTCTCTTTATCCAAAAATACATGGTATTCTCCCCAGAGGTAGCAAGATACATTAAATGGTATCTTAATACAGTATTCATGTGAGCTCCTGAATAAAAAAGTTATTAGTGTCATTTGCTGAATTGTGGTTTGATTTAAATATTAAACAGAAACATCATTTTATTAAGAATAAAAATCAATTCTGAACATATTCTAATGAAAATTGTGAAAATGATCATTTTTCTAAGGTATCTTAAACTTAGGACAAATAATTTCACAGGCATGCTCTCCTTTAATAGTTAATAATAAAAAATAGTTCCTTTCTCATATATGCATTAGATATTATGATTAAAAACCACTAGAATATCAAAGAAAAAAACTGACTTCAAATGCAGGGTGCATAGTATGAAATAACCTAAGGACAAATTTAAAACAAAAGACTAAGAATGGTTTGAACATGTATCTAGGACCAAAGAAACATGCTATTCTGACACTGGCTAAACTAACAAAGCACATCATCGTTTGGGGGCTAGGCTTACTCAGCTATGAAACGTAGAGTGAAAGAAAAGCATTCCAGACTTTTGGAAAAGCAAGTTTCCAAGCCTGAATCATGTAGTATCACTCTTGGTGTTGTGTATACAAGTGACAGAGGGAAGAGCCAGAGTAGAAGCAGGGCTAGCAGTTAGCAAGCTCTTTCTGTGATCAAGGAGAGAGATGAGAATGACTTGAACAAGGGTTGTGGGCATAAAATCAGAGAGGTATCAAAGACATAGTGATAAAGTCTGAAAATATAACCCACAGAGCATCATAATGGATTGAAATTGAGGGATGACAGGGACTGGGGAATCAGGGATGACATGCAGGTTTTGCATTGAGCAACTGAGAGAAGAGATGACAGCATCACTTATTAGTCAAGGGGACACTAGAAGAGGCTATCTCAATGAAGATATTTGTTCAAATGATCATTTTGTTGAGAAACATAAGATAATGACACAGAATAACTGCATAAGAATTTCAGGTACCATTTATATTCAGCTACAGTTTACATTAAAATTATATTTGAAGCAACCTTTAATTTCAAGGCAATAAATTGGTGGAATATTTTATTAGAAATAGCTCTAATACCTCATTTTATCCATGTTTAGAGATCTTTAAATCATCAAACTCAAGTAATTTAAAAGACTGATGTATTACTGCAATGCTCCCTCATCCATTCCTTTAAAGTCAACGCAGACATGGCTGATTCATGGGAAAAAAAAGAAAATCCTGGAACCCATCCATGTGTTTTTAGGACAAATTAAATCATCTTTTAAATAGTCCCAGGGTGGTCTCAGTCATTAAAGAACAGAAGGCTAATAAAACAACTGTTCCTACTAAACTATTTTCTGAGTTTTATAAGTAGGTGTCCTCCCTTATATATTTTATTGGCAATATATGTTACCTTTATAGACAAGCAGCTTTTCTATAGCTCTCCAAAAGGTTAGAACCTGAGGTATATTATAGGCCAATTCCTCTTGTAAATGTTCACTTAAAATTGTTTAAAGAGCTTTTTCTCAAGTTGCAGGTGATTGATTGCACTAGACTTAACTTAAAAATGCACTATTCGAATCTATATATGTCTGTATGTGCACATGTGTGGATTTACAATTACTTTTCCTAAAGAACACCTTTAAACTGAAAAGATCCAGAACATTTTTATTAGAAATCAAATACGTTCAAGACAAAGCAATGACTACCAAATCTTATTCAGAATGGTAAAGAACTTTAGCATTTAAGAAATCAATGGACTTTGAAAGAAATAAGGAAATAGAATAGGAGGTTAGCTTCCTGCTCCAGATTATCTTCACTATTTATAGACTTAGGGAAATAAGTCCTGTGAATAATATTAGGGAAGCTGAGTAAGGACATTTGTATATATCCCATGGGTTTTGGTTTATTTAACACCCCATCTAAAAGATTATGACACATCCACATTTTCACTTTCACTTGACATAAACATTTTCGTCATTTATTAGAAGGAGAAACTGTCCCCAAACATGTTTCATTCTTTTTTAAATATTCTACTACATGTTAATCAATTTGGGGGAATTAGATCACGTCTTGTCACGTATAATAGTTAGCTATGTACTAGCTAATACTAACCTGTCAATTCTTTGGAAGACACTGTCTCTTTCTTTTTGATGCATTTGAAGTAAAGAGCACTCTTTCTTACATAAAGTTGTCAATCAACAGGTGCTTATGAATTAAAATAAATTTATATGTGATAAAATAATGACCCTAGGGG
>NW_027527127.1:101366-101990 GCF_008692635.1 Crocuta crocuta
GATTTTACTTTATAATAATGATGAAATTTGGCTTTCTAAGTAACTACTGTTTAGGTTCTGATACTAAATTCTAATTTTAAAAGTTTCCATTCCTTCTACAAGATTAGAGTTCTCAGAAAAATTACCTTTATTCAGTGCCCTTGATCAATCTAAAGAAAGATTACTTTAAACAAATGAGGACATTCTTTCAAGCACTGGTTTCCTTTGACTGCCATTTTCCTCACCAGTATATATTAAGATTAAGGTGAAGAAGAACAGGGGAGTTGTATTTTTTTTCCTTTTGCAATATTTTTTTTTTGCTTAAAATATGTTTCCACTTACTATGAATACACGGATACTATCATTTAATAGAAAATTCATATCAAATATTACTGAAATCTTGCTACAACATTTTAAATAAGCAAATTTGCTTAAGTTATGAAAATTCAAAGATTAATTTCTTATCTTAGTTGCTTAATATTCTGTATTTTGTGATTTATTTTTTCTCATTTTTCACAAGCAGTAATTATATGCTTTGAAGAAAGAAAAATTGGAAATACAATAATACACAGAAAATTACATGCAGTTATTTAATTTTTATGGAGAAACTTATATCTTATTTTTATATTTATTCATTAAATTTAG
>NW_027527127.1:102021-102627 GCF_008692635.1 Crocuta crocuta
CTTTTTGCCTTTTTTGACCTAGTTTCTGCACCAATTTTCTCCAAATACCCAAATGCTCCAAGATTCCTATTGTTCTAGACTAGTCTTTCCCTACCTCCTGCTATCTATGCTCAGACTCCCTTTGATTAACAACCACAACAATATAATCGCCTACTATTATGTTTTAGGTGACATGAGGTACATTTATCAAGGGCTTCACCATGTACCCTTTGTCCAGTGAATATTAAAATTTAAATCATTTTTTAAACCAATCTCTACAGCCAACCTTGTGCTTGAACTCACAACCCCAAGATCAGGAGTCAGATGCTCTACCAACTGAACCAGCCAAGGGTCCCTGAGAGTATTAATTTTAAATACATCAAAATAGTTCATAAGAGATCCCAAAAGATCCACTCCTTTCCCTGAGGTGTGTGTATATTCATTCCACTTTGAATGTTATCACCTTCAGTGATAGCATATTAATGAAACAGTTTTTAAGACACTTTTCTAAAGTGTTCACTTGCCCAACTGATTCCCTACAAATGCAAATTTTCAACTGGCCATCCAAAAAAATGTGCCATACAGAGAAACTTAACACATTCATTTCTAGGCAAAATGCATATTTTT
>NW_027527127.1:102650-103598 GCF_008692635.1 Crocuta crocuta
TTAGAGATTCCAATCTAGATAAGAGATGTTCACATCTCAAGCTGACTGAGAAAATACATAAGACAGTGAGATGTTTTGGCAAACCTTAGGTGGGGCCTTTGCTGTCTTTTTCCATTTCCGGAGTTAACCAAGAGAGGCAGTAGAAGGGAATATATTCATAGTTCGTTAGTATTTCCTTTTGATAACTTTAGTGTGACTTGGATAGGATCCCAAACTTGCAAGATTTGTCAACATCGTTCCACTTTGATTAATTATTTACTCTGTGAGGGAGACATCATAGTAAAAAAAAAATGCAGTGTCTCCCTTAGTCTGCCTCCAGTTTGCATGATTTTGCATTTATTTCCAACACATTTAGAATCAACTGACTGATGTCCATCCATTTTAAAACAAATTCAATTAGCCTTATAATACACAGAGTAACTTTTTAATCAGTGCAAAGGAAAACCTTCAGGGAAGAGGAAAAGAAATTATTCTGCATTACAATCACTTTCTGCAATAGCTACAAGTAGGAAATCTCAACTCCAACTCACTAGCTAAGTGATGTGGGCAAGTTACTTGAACTCTTCACTTAAAAACAGCCATCATACTAGGATGCCATCTACCTCCTAGGATTTTGGGGGGAATAAAATGAAATTATGCCTATAAAGTGATAATTGCTGTGCCCAATGCTTATAAATTTTGAGTAAATATTAAACCAGATCACATCAACCTTTCTGTACAAATGCTACTATTGATTTCAGAAGACAAGAATTTTTCTGAGATTTTTGGGAATGAGCTCAACCACCCACTCATGGTTAAATAAAGTTATGGTTGCAGAAGAAAAGCTCCTTATATTTTCATAAATGTGCTCACTAGTGTCTTACAAATACTATGTCAGTTATAAGAATAAGGTATTGCAATTATGAACCAGCCTTCCAGAGACATGTTAGTAATATTCAGTAAACTATT
>NW_027527127.1:103699-105963 GCF_008692635.1 Crocuta crocuta
AAAACTACTGTGAAGTAAGATACTCTGGAGTTTAAGAATGTCAAGGACTACCACCTAAAAGTCCAGCTGTGAACCAGCAATATCCCTCAGATCAGGAAACTGTAGAGCGGGAAGGTGACGGGGAAAACAGGGAGATTTAAAATGGGAAATTATTTAATTTGCAGAGGGTCAGCATTTATCCTATGGGCAGACAAAATAATTTCTAGGAATAGAAAGGGAAGTAACATTTAATTTCTTAATATTCCAGGCACTTGACAAACATTTTAGCTACCGTTTCTGAATGCATATTACAGGCTAAATACTTTACAGGTATTATTTAACTTGATCCTCACAGTAACTGTATGAACTAGATATTGATTCTACTTTGGACGTGAGCAAAAGTGAGGCTGAGAAAGTTTCCCAGTGCCATTTAACTAATTAAAACAGGATTTCAACCCAATGCTCTTTGGTTCAATGAATAAAAGGTTAATAAAATCAGGCCTGGGCTAATAATGCAAACTTGCCAGGGAAAATGACCAGAGAATCTTATTTTCTTAGAACTATGGAGTGAAGGTAATGGTGGAATATTTTGTCTCCTTTGTTTGCTACGTACAACAACTTTTAGACTAGTGGGGTTGGGAGAGGTATGAAGTGATGCTCAGGGCTTCATCATGTCTGACTAGAATACTAAATATTGCTGAGCAATCAAGGCTGCAGTTTATGTCAAGTGGCCCATACTGACGTAGGACCTTGTCCTCGTCATATGTACCCCATTGGAATGAAAGGCACATATGCATACTTTGGTTACTTCTGGGCCATCCAATGACATAAATATTTCATGCCAGCATATTTCCTGCCTTGTATCCTTCTATATACAGTTAAGTAAATGTAGTATTAGATTAAATTATATTGCATCTGTGAGTGTAATTGCCAATTTAATCCCCACACAACTAAAGTGATACTGCAGGCTACAATGACCGTTATGTTCTGTCATTAAAGGTCATATATCTGGCTCAAATACAGGCTGTTTAGCAAAACTAATCCTAGATAAATGCCTTGTGAGTAACGCCAACCTATTTGTACCATTAATGTCAGACATTATGAAGTTAAAAACAGCCACTTGCTTCACACATCGGATCACAAACTTGTATTCTGAAAAACATGATTTTACTGCCATTTAAAACTTTTTTCTTAGTTATTATTGAAAATTCCTCTGGAATAAGAGGCTTTATCAGCTTTATCAGGTGTGCCGGTGAAAGAAGAATGTACTGGTTGGAAAAGGGATCATCAAACCCCTGAGGACAGGGCACAGTGATATTAGTTAGGATCAAAGTGAGAAGGAAATAGAAAAAAGGAAAAATAAATAAAAGGACCAAGAGTCAAGGACCACTTCTGCACCCAGGGTGTCCGAGACAACCCTTTGATGGCACCAGTGCTTGAGACAGAGCACCATTCTATCACAAGCATGCCTGTGAAGTCATAAACAGAAGGGGGGATGGATGGAAAAAGAGAAAGCTGTGTGGATAGGAGATAAGGCAAATCCCTTAATTCTAAAGAGAAGGTTTGGGGTGCCAGTCTTATGTGAAAGTAATCTATTTGTATGTTATCTGGTGGATGAACCATTTCTCATTAACAACAGGCTGTGAGCAATAAGCAATGCCCTGGTAATTGAAGATTTGAACAGCAGCCTTAGTCACCTCTTCAGGAAGAAAATGCTAGAGGTCTGAACAAACTCTGGAACAACAGATTCAGACAATATCCTCTGAAAAACAATTGTTCTACTACAGCGTTATTACCATGGCTATATGATAGTGTCACCTGATGAGCTCTTAAATGTGCTGGTGTCAGGTCCCCACCTGAGACCAATGAAATCAGAATATCTGCTCCACAGTGTTTTCAAAAACCACCCCACAAGATTTTTAGTGGTTAGTCCTGTTGGAAATAACTTCAGCTCTGAGAAGAGATAAACCAAGATTTGAGTCCAGCTCCTCTATCTGTTGGCTATGTGATCTTGGGTTTAATAAAGCTTCCTAAGACTCAGTCTTCTCATAAGGATTAACTGGCCTGGAATTATTGTGAAAATTTTTAGTTATATTTTACCAAAAGGAACTTTACATATTTGAGTTTTTTTCACTGGTGAAAAACTGTGCAAGGGTGTCAGGTGGCTTAGTCAGTTAAGCATCTGACTTTTGATTTCATCTCAGGTCGTGATCTCATGGTTTGTGGGTTCGAACCCTGCATCAGGCTCTGTATTGACAGTTTGGAGACTGCTTAGAATTCTCTCT
>NW_027527127.1:106054-106978 GCF_008692635.1 Crocuta crocuta
TTCTAAAAAGTAAAAACACAGGGTTTGAACCACCATATTGTATTTTATTATTTTTAAAATTTTTTTAATGTTTATTTCTGAGAGAAACAGAACACAAGCATGGGAGGGGTAGAGAGAGAGAGAGGGAGACACAGAATCGGAAGCAGGCTCCAGGCTCTGAGCTCTCAGCACAGAGCCCAACACNAATTTCTGGGATATCTTCTATAATTTTTTATCACAGTTAATCCTACTTTGAAGACAGTCAAATGAATCAAATTATTCCATCTATAAGAAACATATGCTTTACTTTCAAACATTATTACTGATTTAACTAAAACATCAGAAATTTTGAAACTATCCCATTTCACTTATTTTTTAAAGTTTATTTACTTATTTTGATGGGGGAGGGGCAGAGAGGGAGGGAGAGGGAATTCCAAGCAGGCTCCGTACCACAGGGGATCAAACTCAGGAATCTCAAGATTATGACCTAAGCCGAAATCAAGAATTGGACACTTCATCAACTGAGCCACCCAGGCACCACTTTTATGACATTTTATTATCATTTTCCATCATAATTTAAATATTCAAAATGCTTTGGATTAAAGCTATGCCCCTCTGTGATAAACAAGAAACACAGATATCAACTATGAAACACTTTAATTACTCAAACATACTAATATCTAATTTAATACGTCATAGCTGAGCTTACTTAAAATTAAAAACAAAGGGGTAACAAAAAGTTTTTCCAATATATTTTCCTTAACAGTCTAATGGACTCCTAGTGATGATATACCTAGAGACACCATCCACTAATTATCTATTATATGTCATTCAGCACTGGAATGTGGTCGATACACTTGACATTTGTTTAAACAGTTTAGAGATGCCTTATGAGTCATTCAATATGATTTATTGTGACTGTATAGACCTAAGATGTTAAATTTC
>NW_027527127.1:107131-108365 GCF_008692635.1 Crocuta crocuta
ACAAGGGTTAACTCAAATGCTTCTGAACAAATTTGATATAGAACCTCATCCACAATATAAATCTTAAATAACATGATTAGATTATATTTCATTATTTACATTCCATAATCAAGTGAGAAACTACATTACTTAACTATAACAAGGAATAATATTCATTTGATTTTTCTTTCTTTTCTTTCTTTCTTTATTTCTGAGAGAGACAGAGCATGAGCAGGGGAGGGTCAGAGAAAGAGGGAGACACAGAATCTGAAGCAGGCTCCAGGCTCTGAGCTAGCTGTCAGCACAGAGCCCGACGCAGGTCTCAAACCCACAAACCGTGAGATCATGACCTAAGCCGAAGTTGGACGCTTAACCGACTGAGCCACCCAGGTGCCCCAATATTCATTTTATTTTAACAAATCAACCTTTATGAGGGATAAAAAATATAAATCAACTATTTTCCATGAAGTCAAAATTGTGATAAATTATAAAAGGACATGAAAGATTAGTACAAAATGCTAAATTATGGTAAAGGGTAAATTCAGGCCATATATACACACAAATACTATCTTTAATGTTCTGGAGATCTTCCTATGGTCTAAGTGGGTGAATGTGGGATAGTTATATCCAATTATTTCAGTCATCCAAATGACTGAAATGAATCAACAGAACAAAAATCACATCAATTTATTACTCATTTGTTCAAATTGTCCTAAAAATATTTGGTGTTCTATGCTATCTGAACTGAGATTCATGTAGACGACATCAAAGAGAGACAAGAAATTCCTATTTTCTCTCTCTCTCTCTCTCTCTCTCTCCCGCCACTTCCCGACCCCTCACCATACCACTATTAGCTTTTCAGGCTACTGTTCAGTATTAACATATTTATTTGTTTGGGATTTCTGTTGTGACAAGCAATTTAGAAGCTCTCCATCAGGAAATAAGATATGCCAACAGTAATATCTTAATGTTAATATAACCATCTGTATCACGGTGTTAATGTAATATGTGTATTCTTCTTTTATGTTAATATAATGTTTATGTACTATTACTGATAACTTTTTACCCATGTAGTAAGTTTTCATTTATTTATTTTGCTATATATTACTCTCATGTACAAAGTACTGCCTCACTGTCCCTTAAAGATTTGTTTTCTTCAGTGGCAGTGACAAAACTAAGGATGTCCCCAGATACTCTGGTAAAGTCATCTTTAACTCAAATTCATTAAAGTATATTAAAGTGGCATTTTATAGTT
>NW_027527127.1:108374-108799 GCF_008692635.1 Crocuta crocuta
CAACAGCGTGTAAGATCTCTAAAGGCTCTCTGCCAGAGACAATGATCTAAATCATTAAAAAAAAATGTACAAATGATATATTCTATTAGGTCCAGGATAAAACCTAAAAATAGTCAAGGATATCCTAATAAGTAGTCTCACTCTAATGATAAGCAGGGGAGGAATCTGTTGATCACATTTCTCTGGACTTCTGTATCGGTCATCAGTTTTCCTAAAGCCTCATTATTTATCGCTGTTCTAAGCAATGCTAATAAAAGTATATATTTAAATTATTTAATAGTGTTTCCCAAATTCCTTTGTTAAAAGGTTGTGCTCAAGATACATTAAGTAAATGAGATGGCAACACTAAATTTACTAATGTACCCCATTCCTTTGCTAACATAACACCATTTCTAATTTGCACATTCCGAGTGCAATCTATTGTG
>NW_027527127.1:108852-117039 GCF_008692635.1 Crocuta crocuta
TTGAGGTTCAAAATTAAAGAAATATTTTCATTATTATTACATTTAACACTATTAAATTATATAATTTGGTTTTAATGATCAAATTTTAATGTTTCCTTAAAAAAGAGTCCTGGAAAAAGTAGTCTCCTGCTGATATAATAGGAACATTATTTTGCTATTATCATATCTGCATAAGCAGATGATGATACTTTCCTTTTTCCATAACAGACTAACTAGACTAAAAAATAGTTTTCTAAGAAACTCATGATTTAGATTTAGATAGCAACAACTTGTAGTATCTCTAAAGACTCTCTGTCAGAGACAGAAAAAAGGCAATGGCTGTTTTTATTCACATGTACTACTAAAATACTTTTAAAATGTTGGAAAAAGAGTATTTTACACTGCATACAGTTTAGTTCTAAAGAATCTGAGATACTTATAATGAAAATTTCTAATTGAAATCATATTCATGGGGACCAACAGATTCCAATCTCATTACATTTTCTGAAAGAAAAGGTATTCTTCAGTGGGTTCTAGAAAAAAATCAATCCAAATGATGTGAAATGAATGTGCATGTGCATGAAACTGTCTAGTTATTTCACTAAACAACATCCTTCTAAATTTGGTATAGTTTTCTTCTTTCCATTTTAGTCTAAACTATTTAATAATATTTCCTTTTTTTAGGGAANTTAACCAACTGAGCCACCCAGGCATTCCTCCCTTGAAATTTTTTAAAGGCTAATAAACTGCATACATATAAAGTTAAGTCTGAAACCATTCATTTCAGGAGTATAATTTTCCCAAAAGCAGGGCTTATTCTTGGAAGCGTAGACTCTGAAAACAACTGAAGAGTGATTCAGGGATTAGTGAAGCAGAAAATACAATCTGTGTCACCATCTTCATGAAGTTAAAATGAAGTGGATTAAAACCAAACTAATTGGTTTGTAAATGTCATTTTGAGGTTACAAATATTTCTTGCAAACCACAGTGTTCGTCAAATTTGACTCTCATCATTCATTTTTCAATCTAAAGTTACCCTGGTAAATAAGTGAGGGCATTTCACATCATATTGCAGATCTCAAATGATTTATAACAGTAATATGCAAAAGATATCTAGAACCAGCACAATTTTTATCCCCGATTTTTTTATCCCTTTAAAAAGAACATCTTCTCTTTGTTATTCACATGGAAAAGCTGACAAAGCATTCTCTTAATGCAGAAAGTACTGTGTGGATTGGCAAACAAACTAATTTCTTGAAACTCAGGGAAGCAAACAATAATTTTGAGTATATAAAACTCACAATGCAAGTACTAAGCATCTTTCAGGGAAATCGTGACAGAATGTAAATCATCTGATTCACAATAGGATAGATTTTGAAGGAGAAACACCTCTTATAACTATGAGCATAAAGATGCATAAATTATTAAATAATTTTAGCTTTGTAGTACTTATTTTTGCATATGTTAACATTTAAACACACCAGAAACAGCTCCTGAAATTGCTTAAGCTAATGCTTATTGCTAGTCATTTTAAAAGGCAATTCCTCTTAAAAGCAAACCTCAGGCCTCAAAACACCAGTTAAAGCCAAATAAAACATACCAAAGTCAATATATGCAAGACATGAAAACCTCCAAATTATATTTCAATGACTTTTTAATTTATAAATCAACCCAATAAACAACACATACATTTAAAATTCTAAAAACATTTTTGGGCAGGTATTTCTTAAGCCAAATATAACTTTAATCTCCCCCCAAAATAAAAATCTCCCACACATAAAGCAAAATGTTTCATTAACCTCCTAAGAAGTATAGTAGGTATGAAATGAACACTGCTTTGGAGAATAGCTGACATGGTAATGTATAAGCTAAAGAACCAATATGTGTGTAAATAAAAATATGAGTATCTCAAAGGTAATTACCATATAGTGCATGAAAGAAGCCCATGAATCTCCCATGTTAGATACACTGAAGAAAGTGTTCTAAGTGTTAGATTCTTAGAAATCCTATTCTCTTTTGTGACTAACAAATGAGTAAATAAAAATCCTTACGATTTAGTATTTTTTCTTTCAATTATCATTGACACCATCTCTCGAAAAATACTGAACAGTAACTTTTAAATGCTTGTTATTTCCCTACCACATTGGCAGGAACTGACAGATATCTAAATATTTAAGATTTATGTTGAATCCTCATCCTACTGACAGCCATAAATAAAGTGTAATAAACCATTTCAGGAAACAGAATGCTCTTTGAATTGGAAGGAAGCCCATGAACAGAAAGGGTTTTCAGCTCAAAGACTTTATTGGCAAAATAAAACTATAACCAGTGGTTTGATCTCTATTAATAAGCTTGTATTTCATACTGTATTTAGTTGACTTTGAATTATTGTTTGAGATATTATAATGGTCTACAGGATGTGCAACAACATGTACTTCTCAAAGAGGAAAACGTATGGAATTGTGCATATCAGGCTATTTTATGCTATAAAATAATTTATGTAACTACCCTTTTCTGATTACAGGCTTATCAATCTACCTCCTGATTATGATACGGATGCCTATTTGGTGTTCCTATTTCACCAATTCAAAGGAGGACTTAAGATCAAAAACCATTTTATCACTTATCAAGAAAAAACAATCTATTTTAAGCCTACTCCTACTATTTCATGAAAGGACAGGGCACATACAAGAATAACTAGAGCGTATATCCCAGATAACAGAAACTGGTTACCATGTATGCATTTAATGAGAAACAATACACTATTAACAGGTTTATCCTTCAAACCCATACACTGTAGCTCTTACTGTAGCGGTTAGAGTTCATATTTTCCTTATGTCTGCACTTCTCTACCTCACTGGAGTTACAAAAACAACAAAAAAAACAAAAAAAACATGTAAATCTGTATGGGATTCAATAGTGAGGTAACCCTCCCCCATTCTGCAAAACAAGGAAATAGGATTGATAACAATTTCTTCCTTAGAGCTATACCGGGACAGAATGGGGCAGGAGGGACGCTATTCATCTACTGAAGCAACAAAAGAGTTTACAGGAGTTAGTACTAAATTATGCATTATTTAAAGCAGAAGAAACATTTCTAATGAACTTAATCTGATTTCAATCTCACAAACACATTTGTGTTATTATCATTTTCCTTCCCAAGTATGTGTGCCTACCAAGAGCAATATACTGGGTCAATTACATGTGAGTATTCTGGTTCTTGTGGTAGTTATATATCTTATCTAAAATGACTGAATTTTCATTTTTATTGCTATCTGCTTTTGTGAGTTTAAAATTACACCTCCCCCGCCACACACACATACCAGATGGATCTGCTGTCAATAAGATGAGACAATCAGGTTCTGCAACAAAGAGGATTAGCTTCTACTTGAAGATAAATTCACTGAAAGAATACCCTCTGAATTGCTTCTGAGCTTTTCCTGATGAGAGCTACCACTACCACGCAGTCTCCTTAGTTGGAACTAATTTGATATTCCAAAGACCATTTAATTATATAAACCTACCCAAATACTAGTTTGTATTATATCACAGATATCAATCCCACTGACACGGCTTCTGCAAACTCTGGTTTTAAAGTATGGTAAAGCCTCAGGGAAGTGAGAACAGAGTTTGCAATTTCAGACAAGCTGGCAAACAAAAAAAGTGTTTCATAGGCCAGAAGAAAAGCACAAGTCAAGAATCATGATCCCTCTAATGCATGTGTCTGCAAAGTATGACTGTGTAGCACCCGAGATAAGGATGAAATTTACTTACGCATAATATAACAAAAATATAAATTCGGTGCTGCCTGTCAACTGAAGAAGCAGAAAATGAATAACCATCCAATGGAGGACTTCCCCCAGAGTGACAAATTATAACAGAAGCAGTGCCAGGAATAGATTTCCTGATTTAAACAGTAAACCATGTTGCCTTTTATAGAGTATATGAATGAAATTGGCAAGAGTAGCTAATTAATTATAGCTGATTAGTCTATCAAATCTCTTGGTAGAATAAGCAAAACATGAACTTTTATAACTATTTGGAGTCAACAGACTTCAAATGTAGCATGCTTCATCCATGAGGCATATGCATTCTAAAGGCTTTGAATTTTTTCTCAACTTTTATACTTTAAGATAATGGTATTTTGAGAACTAAAATCATATAGAATAATTCATAATATAGTGCAAGAAGAAAGAATATTTTAAGTACACCCAGGATAGAGAAAAAACACATCATGCATAGCTTCTCTTTTGTGCTTAGTTTGTGGAAATGTGAAGTCTGAGATAATTAATGTTAAACTCTACTAAAAACCATGGCAGTCCAGAAATGTACCAACCTTCAGGATCAAGCAGTTTCTCTATGCCTAATTGATATTTGGCAATGTTGAATGCATGTTCCAGTCGTTGTGTGGCTGACTGCTGGCAAACCACACTATTCCAATCAAACAGGTCTGGCCTGAAACACACACACATAAAGGCAAATATAAATCAGTTTACAATATTCCACCAGACTCACTTCAATTCTGATTTTTAACTGACAACACATGCTCATCATCCTTAAGAGTTGACTGTTACTCTTCATTACCCATCAATAGTGGTTTTCATTTTAACAAGTGGCAATTTTACTTGCAAATCCTGAAGAAAACAATGGAGAATTTATTCTACTTTGTCAAGCAACAAAAATATATTAATCTCATCTAATCTCAGAAACTGGAATGCCAGCCATTTGCTGGTAACTTCCAATTTTGTAAGCCTGGCCCAGACCTCTTCCCTGACATCCGGACTCTAGATTCAACTGCTTATTCAGTATCTCCACTTAGAGTCATCACAAGATTCAAGTATCCAAAACTGAACTTCTAGTATTCATCTCCATCACACCCCCCAAACCCAACTACTTCTCTTAAGTTCGCCCTTCCTCAACAATCAGCGACAAGTGCTAACATGCAGTGGCTCAGAGAGAAATCCTGGAGTCTAATATAATGACTCCTTTTCACACAGCACTTGGTTGGAAATATATCCAGAATATGACCACTTGTCAACCATCCTTGCTGCCATCACCTCAATCCAAACCATTTTATCTTGCATGGATTACTTCGTGCATTAACTTTCTAATGGCTCCCCTACTCTCACCCGTGCTATTATTAATCTATTGTCAGCAAAGCTGCCAGAGGGATCTGTTAAAATGTTTCATCATAACCTACTTTTCAAGTCCCTATTGGGGGAGTAAAATTCATTGATTTAACTGTGACATACAAGACACACATGGTCTGGCTCTCCACTAACTGATTTTATTTCTTGCCTCTTTCCTCATACTCCTTCAACAGGCTAGGTAGTTTCTGTATTTGCATGTACTGTTCCCTCTGCCTGGAATTCTCTTTCCTCAGACACCAACAAGGCTCACTTCTCCACTGCCTTTATGTAGTCCCTTAAAAGTCTTACTATTATGATAATTATTATTATTCCCTCCTCTCTCCCCATCTAAAAGTGCACACTCCCAGGATGGCTGAGTGGCTCAGTCAGTTGAGTGTCTGATTCTTGATTTTGGCTCAGGTCATGATCTCGTGGTTTAACTGGGTCCCACGTCAGGCTCTGTGCTCTTAGCTTGGGATTCTCTCTCTCTCTCTCTCTCTCTCTCTCTCTCTCTATCTGCTGCTCCTCCCTCTTGCACTCTCCCTCTAAAAGTGAATTTAAAAAATTAAAAATAAATACAATTGCGCACTTCCAAATCAAACTTCTACATACACACTTCCTATCCCTTTCTTTCTGGTCAGCACTTACTACTGTTTAATATTTTATATATTTTAATCAATCTTGTCTATTCATCTGTTTTCCCCACTAGAATGCAGAATACACATTTTTTTCCACTGGTTTTGTTCACTTCCAGAAACCCAAGCCTGACACATAGGAGATGATCAATAAATACTTGTTGATTACATATTTGTTGATTCAATAAATTTTGTTGACATGCAAGCAGAGAATGGATGACAACATACTATATGAGTATCAGTTTACGTAATGATAGAGAAAACGCAAAGGAGTGTGAGAAGGAGTTCTTATCCTATAAGGGCTTAAAACCTACTAAGGAAAAAATAATAATATTTGACATCATAATAAGTCAATATAAATTCTAAAGTGAAAATTCTAATGTGAAAAATATAGAAGGTTTTATAAAATCTGAAGGGGTTAAGAAATATTTTTTGAGGCCTAAGGAAGTACTCTTCAATGGTGGTTTGGAATGAGATTTAACAAGTTTTTGAGAATAGACTCTTGAGTCGTATTGAGATTTTTAAAAAAAAAAATCAAAGTTCTTATGCCAGGAAAAAAGCAGAATGTGCTTAGTCGATCAGAACTCACAGGCCTGGCTCCACAAAGACATTTCTGGTATGGAGAAATGGTGGGAGACAGCACTGGGAAGGGGGACTGGGATGAGTTCGCAAAAGGTCTTAGCCATTTAAGGAATTACCATTTACCCCTACAACACTGGAAACCATTTGTCAAGTGGCTCTTTGCCTTTTTTTGGATCACAGACACCTTTGAAAATCTGATGAGCACTAAAAAACTTTTATCGCTACAAAAACCTGTCACTATATTTTACACAGAATTTTAGGACAATGGGGTCTGTCAATGGACTCCTGCCTCAGAACTCATGCTCTGCAAGGGAGGAAATTAGACGGATGGGCTTAGCTGTTATTTTCAAAAACCATAAATAAAAATAAAGGGACAACTCTCTGATTGGACTCACATTTCCCTTCTTTACTTGATGCTACCCTGATCAACTTACCAGAATTTTGTTCACTTCTTAGGAAGTCTAATCTGCCCTCTCTACTCCATGTTACCCCAAAAAACTAACAATACTTTAGAACCTGAAATATGTCTAAGCTGTGAGCTGACTCTAGTATGGAAAGACTTTAAGAAGTAACAATGACATTCTACACCATTGCCTTCATCACACTGTTACCCGGGGGACTATGGACAGAACTGGAGTGAATACGAACACAGAGTGAGGTGTATGTTGTTACAGAGGTTCTGTTTCTTTGGATGAATGTTCAGTGTGTAGAGAGTCATCCTATTACACAAGAAGGTGAAAGATTTAAAAGAAATATCTCAGTTCTTTTCAAAAAAGAAAACATTAATTCTATACTATTTGTGGAAATTTTAACTTCACTCTGCACCCACTGCCCCATCCACTTTTCTCCATCTCTCAGCAATCAGAGTGGAAAAGAATATAGGTAGGAGACTGTGGGAGACTATCTTTCTCACCTACACTACAGTCAACAGGGTTAAATGAATATAATGAAAAAGAATAGAATTGCTTCTTCATTCTATCCTCTTTTCCTTCATCCCCTTCTCCTCTTGGCCATGAACGAATCACCTGGATGAGGAGCTATCTAAGTCATGGTATCTAGTTGAGCTTCAGGGTTTTCATTTTAAAAAGAAGGAAATGTTCTGAACGGCCTTGGAGGTGTCCTCTAGCATTAATGTTTTAAATGATTAAAATTCATCATTAATTAACATTTTAAGCAACTATGATTTCCAAATGCATAAAGAATTTGAAGACTAACCAACTGCAGAAGAAAGCCGCATACCTTCCCATGTGAATCCAGACCTGAACTTATAAATATAAGACTGTGCAACCAAGGATTAGCAGTCTTTTGAGGAAACAGACATATTCAATAAGATTATATAGCCTAGTAGATAAGCAGAGTCCTCTGTAAATGCAAATCCTGGCTCTACCACGTATTAGCCAAATGGTCTTAGGTAAATAATGCAACCTCTCTGTGCCTCAGTTTCCCATTATGTGCAATGAGACTAATTACAGTATCAAGGTATTACTTTGGTACTATTACTAATGAAGTACTACTTTGTTCCAAGGTTAATTATATGTATGATATAATTACTGTTATTATTATAACAATAATGCATTTTCAATTTATAGGCTCATGCCAAGAACACCTATAACTTACATATGTAAATGTTACAACACTGTTGATGCAAAAGGAACGAAATAGGAGGGTAGTGGGTGGGATGGGCAAAAGAGAATAAGAGAAACAGCCTTCCGGTTATGGAATTTATGTCATGGGAATAAAAGGCACAGCATGGGGAATACAGTCAGTGATACTGTCATTGCATCACTTGTGGGGAGTATAGCATGAGTCGTCTATACCTGAAACTAATGTAACACTGTATATTAACTACACTCAAAAATACC
>NW_027527127.1:117049-136749 GCF_008692635.1 Crocuta crocuta
GAAGGCGGAGAGAAGAGGAGCAAGTAGAAGTGTGATAATATGGTCATCTTGTATACCAGGTTCTCAACAAATCTTGTCTAAACTTGATGAAACGAGGGTCAGAGGAACCTGTAACTCTTGACCTGGGGATTGTGAGTTTGAGCCCCACACTGGGTGTAGAGATCACATAAGAACAAAATTTGAAAAACAGTGTAAACTTGATGAAACATGGTATATCATTACCACTTAAAGTAACACAAGCAAGCAACAATTTTAAGAACGAAATGATTATATTATAGCAATCAAATTAGGAAATAGTGATAAGAGATAATATTTGTGGGCTTCGTACTAAGAAGCAAATCCATCTCCTTTCAGACATTAATTAATCAGGAAATAAAATACATGATTAGGAAAACCATCAAAGAAGTTACTGACAGTAACCACTTCTAGGAAGTGGAGGCTGACTGGGTGGGGCTGGGGTCATAAAGACACATTTTGTTGTTTTGCTGTCCTTTGCCCCCACTATGTCTGATTTTTGTTTAAACTACATCCTATGTTACTTCTTCGTTAATAAATTAAAATGGTGGATTAGGAAGAAAATTTAGTTGTAACATCATATTTATTCCAACCTATCTGTATATTTTGAGCTATTTCAAATCAGTTACCATTTAGTCTTCCCACAAAAGTACAATGTGGCTTCCACTGAACTGCACTGTAGTGGACTCTGTGATTTAATATAATACTTCTAATTTCCTACATATTAAGATAAAATTTCGCCTTAAATAGATCTAAGTCAAGCAATATCCTAACCTTCTGCAAGGTGCTTTGTCAGTCCCTGTGCTCTCTATTAAGTGCCTGCCTTTGTTGTATATAGCTTAGTCACTCAATTATGGAAATCAGGACACCTGATGACATTCCTAAGTGTACCAATGACAATCACCTTGGAACAGAAATTTCAACCACTTTTTCTTTAGATAAATAATATGAACATCTGTCAAAGACAAAAAGAAGACAGAGATGATTCATGAAAGAGCATTATCAACTGTGAGAAACCTCTTGAAAAGTAACTGTGTTATGTATGAAAAGGTAGTTACTGATGATTCATTCAATATGACAAGAGAGAATATATAAATGAGATTTTGAGAAAAAAAAAGAGTGGGTCAGGGACAGATGCTGCAGGGCAATGTGGAAATGTTTATTGTATTACAAATATATTCAAAAATCACGAAATATAAGATTAACGAATGTAGTGTGTGGACATGCTGGGGGGACTGAAGTCTTCCACTTGAAAAGAAAATGCTAAAGAGCCAACAAGGACCCCATAACCTGATCCTCGAGATTTCTGTTCATCTGCAAACGTGTACATGAACAGCAAGATCAGTATGTTCAGGCCCTTACTGTGAAGCATGTGGCCGCATAAATCAGCACTGACTTATGATGCAGAATGGATGCCTCTATCCCTTCTCATCTAGCTGTACTGAAACTGTGCAATATTTTTCTTCGTGTCATGCTTAGGAAAAACAACGTGTTAACACTGCTTAACATGCCAAATGAGTGTGATCTTGCCTCCTTTTGAAAATCAGGTTGCTGAGTCATTCACCTGGAAACTCAGTCTGGATGGGGTTAATTAAATCCAGCTGGAGCGCGACATCTGACAAAGATGCTTAATGAGAGAGCATTTGTTCTTGGATTGAGCTCTACCATGAAGAAAATTTATATTCTGGACTTTTCTAGAAACAAGACCGGCATAGGGAAATGGGAGACTCGTCAAGAAAAGAGAGATCAAAGTGAGAAAAGATAAGCTGCATTGAAAATCAGGGCAGATGCAGTCCAGTGGCATTTCAAACACAGTTAATGAGACAATGTATTTGACCCTAGGCATTGGGCTGGATAAAAGAAATGGGTAATAGGAAAAGCAAAGTAAATATCCTTTGCAGTAAATGTGTTATACGTATGATATATATATTTATATATTACATGTATATGAATGCATTATATGTATGTATTTACCACGTTGTTTGGCTTTTTCTTGAACTGTTACTAATTCATTTACTAAGCTTCTTTACACAAGAAAAAGCAAGCTAGTTCTTTACCTTAGAAAATGTAATAGTGTATGGAATACACTTAAGGGTATTTGGTTCATTGTAACACAATGAGTTCTTTTTATGAAGACCGAGAGAACTCTATCTCATGCTTTACAGCAATTGCTCTGCTGTTCCAGAGCAATTGTTTCGCTTGATATTCTGAGCAGTGAGTCATAGAATTAATTGTGGTCTGCTCTTTGCCTTGGTTGCTAAGATGCTCAGAGCCTGTTTTAACCTCGAAATTAAACACATACACACACACACACAGACACACACCAATACATAGAGCCTCATGTATTTGCTATCTAAACGTGTATCTGATGAGACAAATGTTTCTTTTTCACATTATTAATCTGATGACAGTAATAAATTTTATTATAGCCATTCGCGTGAGATTTGGAACCATTTTAGCTCTGTAGTTTCGGCCCATACTAACAATTATTTGCGAAGACAGACCAACTCCGTTCTTAGCAAAGTTAGAATATAACCTTGATTTTCTGGCAGAGCCCCGATTTCAAACATGTTGGCCCCCTCCCATAACCATATTCAAGCTCATATATTTTAATATTTCAACAATTAAATGCCATATCACATTTAAAAAAAAACAGGCTATTCTTATTTAGGGCTTTCCAATGGATAGTCATATCAATATGGTTAAATACAGTAACATATAAACATGTTCAATAGTAGGAAATGAGCTGGAACCACACTGGAGAAAAAGATACCAGTCTCTAAATCAATACTTACAAAAATTAGTTAATATCTCAGTAGTCTCCTTACCTATGACTGTGGATGAGAGCATTTAAAGCCAGACCATCAGACCAGCTGGTGGTAAAGTTAATGACATTAACCTGTGGATAATTACGAGTTGATTGTCGGACCCAGCTCAGGAGAATCTTTTCACTGTTGGTTTGTTGCAATCCAGCCATGATATTTTTCATTACATTTTTGACCTACGTGTGGAAAGAAAGTTTCATAAGAAAATGCATTCCCTGAACAAGAACCACACAAACTTAAATTTCAATGTCCTAATCTTCAAAAATAAGTAATAGGAATTTTAGGGTCAATTAGTAATAAGAAAAAGTAGATTCTACAAGGAGGGAGTCCATTCTAATTAGTTAGGAATCTATTCTGATTGGTTGGCGTCATGATACACCATTTCTTGCAAGCATTTAATATCATTCCCAGACTCTGCCGCGTTGAACTATTAATTTTCTGCTTTTACGATTACTCATCTTCTAACTTTCAATGGGTATACTAGAGAAGAGTGTACAAAAACATCAGATTTGTTATTGAACAAAGCCTTAATATGACTTTTTTTTAAGTTTATTTATTTATTTTGAAAGACAGTGCAAGCAAGGGAGGGGAAGAGATAGGGACAGAGGCTCTGAAGTGGGCTCTGTACTGACAGGAGAGAACCTGACGTGTGGCTCAAACTCATGTATTGCAAGGGGCGCCTGGGTGGCTCAGTCAGTTAAACGTCCTATGTCAGCTCAGGTCATGATCTCACAGCTCATGGGTTCAAGCCCCGTGTCGGGCTCTGTGCTGACAGCTCAGAGCCTGGAGCCTGCTTCGGATTCTGTGTCTCCCTCTCTCTCTGCCCCTCCCCTGCTCACACTCACTCTCTCTCTCTCTCTCTCTCTCTCTCCCCCTCTCTCTCTCAAAAATAAATAAACATTTAAAAATAAAAAACTCACGAACCTCGAGGTCATGACCTGAGCTGAAGTCTGACACTTAACAGACTGAGCCACTTCTGGCACCCATACTAGGGGCTTTAAGAAAGAAAGAATGGCACAGTGGCTAAGAGAATGAACTCACTTTCTTTAAATGTAGGTTCAAACCCTGCCTTTGCTATTAACAAATTGTGTTAATTAGACCATTTAACCTTTTGAGGCCTCTTATACATACAAGGCTGTTTTAAGAATCAAAGGACAACTATACTAAAATAAAATCCCTAGGTTTGTAACTTAAAATAATGCAAATTATGTTTACTGACCAAAGTGAAAAACAGAACCAAAAACATGAGTTTGCCTTTTTAAAATAAATAACAAAAAAATCAACAAGAGTAAAAGTATTTATCCCTAAAACCTGTGGCTGTATTGCCCCGGGTTTTGTAGTCAGTCTGGTTTACGCTGTGAGAGCCGTTTTTCAGGAAACAGATTCACATGCAAGAGAAGAACAAAAGTTACAAATGCCCCAAACATGGGTCCAGAACTTTGGCTCGTTTATGAGGCCTCTTGGGTCCCGGGAGACGCCAGTGAGGAAGCTGCTTTTGTATTAAGAAAAATATGTCACAAAATCTCACTGACGGTACAGTCACTGCAGAGGTCCTGAGAGGAACACAGAAGACACATCCTACCTCTCCACAGGTGGTGAGAGGCCCGGCCTGCTGTCTAGAAGCACAGCGCTGGTGGCCCCGGGAAAAGACTGTTTGCTTGGGCTGCCGGGCCAGCCACCCAAGATACTGTCACTGTTATTTCATTGTACTCTTGATATTTTGGACCTGGTAAGCTCCGCTATGAGCTTTTCTTTCAAACCGTCTTAGAAGAATCGTGTCACCTCCAAAAATGTGAGGTGTCGGTTACGGTCAGGGAGACCTAGTCTCTCCTAGATGACAGGGCAGAAATCACTTCTCTCCCTGCCTCCAGAACGAAGAGGGACCCCGGTACTCCTTGAACAAAGGAATCTTGGAAGGATCATTCTTGACAAAGCGCCTGGCACAAGCAAGGGGCACCAAATGCAGACAAAAACAAGTAAAGCAACTTGTCCTCAAACCCCCCTTCTCCTCCCCCTACCTCAAGAAATGCTTCCTGTGACGGGGGTAACAAGGCTTTGTCTGCTCTGTCCCCTCGGGCTTCTNCACGCTGTCCCCTCGCCACAGTCCAGTCACAGGGGGCAGGAGTAAAGACCCGTGTGGCTCGGGTTGCCTGGCACTGGCAGGCCTGCGGTCGGAGTCGGTGTCGGCCCTTTCTTCTTCTGCCTTGTTGCCTGTCGCCTTCGGAGTCTCCTGGCGTGAGGGATTTGGCCTCCTCATTAAACGTCACGTACAAGTGCTCGCGAGCATGACGGTGGCAAAGAAGCCAGGGACCGCGGCTGCACTGAAACCCCATCTGAGGGCCACGTCTGAGGACTGGCGACAGCCGCAATGGAGACGGCGAGGTAGACGAGGACCGCCGTGACACTGCGAAGTCCCCCGTGAGCCAGCGCAAGCCCTACCACTGTCGCTCAGCAGCGGGGCATCGGCGAAGCAGAAGTAGTGGGCCTGCAGGAGTCGAGCAGGAAGGCACTGCTGCGGACGCCACACAGCAAAGGTGACAGGGGACTGGCCCAACCCCGCTCGCAGGAGGAAGCCTTTGAGCGAGGAGAAGCTGCAGGCACGCAGGAGGGCGGAGCCCAGAGGGTCACCAGGCTCTGGGCCCGTTTTAGGCTCAGGTCTGCGGACCAGAAGGTGGCTGGCTGGCTGGAAGAGCCAAAGCTCCACCTTTCTCTCTCTCTCCCGGAAGCCGGAAGGGAAGTGGAAACCCAGACCACGGAGAAGGAGAAAAGGGCCAGCTTCTTGGTTTTATTTTTATTAGTTTCTGTATATTGGATTCTCGCCTAGGCTTTGTGCAAATGCCATTCAGCGGGTTGCTCTATTTCGATGTTTCTTTCTTCTAACCTGTCTGATGCAGAAATCCACTCTAAACATTTCTCTAGGTTTCAGGAATGCAGTGACACCACATTACAGAACAAACTGTCTACACGGTCTACTAAAGGCATAATTACAAGGCTACTTTTTAAACAGAAGTCAGGCCCCATATATACCTGAAGGAAGTATCTAAGTAAATGTGATTCGTTTTTATCCCCAAGGGCTTTCCTTTTGGAAAGCATAAGGTCCATACACTACTAACATGTGATCAGATGATGAATATTTATTGTGTATTCTAAAGATGACATTTTATTTTGCTTCTTTGTCCATGTAGAAGTTAACCAAGGCCTCAGGGGAAAATACATATTTTAACATCTCCAATGTTAGTCATCTTTTTATGAAAGAATCAATGCAAATTTTAGGATAGACTGCTCCACCTAACTTTAAAATACTTGAAAAGGATTTGAGATGATGCTCTGTAAATGTGGTAATGATTTGAAGATGTGAGATCTTTGCATATATTTATCACCATCCCTTGATAGCGAAATCTATTATTTAGAGGTAGATTATCCAGGTTTCTTAATTCCTTCCTGACCTGTTTATTTAGTCAGTTACTCAGTGAATAAATAGGTCAAATAGTTATATAAGAGATATCATTTTTCTCATCACATTCTAAAGTTATAAAGGACACAACCTCCATGTACAGTGATTACAAGACATGTACTCTGTGTCCTGTGCCGAACCAGCACCGGACTCAGCACATACTAGCTCAGTGGTGGTGATTTGCACTGATCACGCAACCCTCCCATGATGAATGGGATTCATTTGTGAAATGCTTGGGCAGACTGCCCTCTGCGCACAAAATGTTAAAGGGCAACACAGTATTCAATCCAAAACTCCTTTACCATCATTATGTCATTAATTCAGCTTATCAGTCTCAGCCTCACTGATATTGCTTCTATTTGGGTGCAAATGTTGCTAGGAAAAAATAATAATAAAGGTCAACGTAGGATAATCAGTTCTTTTCCTACATAAAGGACAGTTACCCAGAAATCTTTATTAAGGACCAACCTTCAGTCGGACACTGAGCTGGTCCTAAGTTGAGTCTTAAAGCAGAAAAATTTCCCACCCTTAGGACTTAACAGTCCCTAAGAGAGAAAATCAGTTTAAACAAATGTGTGTGTGTGTGTGCGTGCGTGCGTGCATACAGCTATATACCTATTTTTAAAAGGAAAAATTTGAAATGTCATTGAGCTGTGATTTTGAAAAGTGACTAGGAGTTAACTGGGTAAAGATGATATGATGGACATGGAGGTCCACCACCAAAATTATCTTTCAAGGACAGGCTTGCTGCTGCATCTGTGAGTCCTTTCAGGGACTACCTGAAGTAGAGAGTCCTGTTACCTAAGGTCAAGGCCTTCCTAGGACAGCCCACATCTAGAAACTGCTGAATGGGTTAAAGACTTAGCCATGTCAGACCCATACAGAACAACACTCAAGAATTATTCTAACTCCCATTTCCACATGAGGTTCAATACAACTGTGGCTAGGTGTGTATCATACCTCTAGCTCTTCTCACTCCAGTTACCCTCGCCCATCCTCAGGTGCTGGTCCCAAAAGCATGCCTGAAGTAACGTCTTGCCTGCTAAATTCAATGCCTAGATTGCCAGAATCCATCCTGTGACCAAAAGGAGATATAGTAGGGGGGCAGGAGTAAAGAGGGAAAGGGATAGTCCTTGACAAGGGAAGGGTGGTGTGTGTGAAGAAGACAAGAGCAAGGACTGTGTTGCTCCTTAGGGAGGCAGGAGTTTACAGCAAGGCTTTCCACAGTGTCAAAGCCGTCTTTCACCTGTATGATGTGCAAATAATAAATAAATAAACTTTGCAGGGTAAAGTTGTCCTGGATTTGACTTTTTCCATTGACTTCACCAGCAAAGGTGGGGATGTGACCTCTGATAGCACACTACTGTTAGCAGGATATGTTTGTATCTCCAGCTGGTTATCAGAACCCAGCTGACCACCCTAAAAAGGAAGGTTTGCACTTAAAAAAGAAGGAAGGGGAGCCTGGGTGGCTCAGTTGGTTAAGCATCCAGCTTCAGCTCAGGTCATGATCTCATGGCCCAGTCCATGGCATCAAGCCACACGTGGGGCTCTGTGGTGACAGCTTGGATCCTGGAGCCTGCTTCAGATTCTGTGTCTCCCTCTCTCTGCCCCTCCTCCTGTCTGTCTGTCTGTCTCTCTCTCTCTCTTTCTCTCTCTCTCAAAAATAAACAAAAACATTTTAAAATTAAAAAAATAAGAAGAAAGAGAAAGATGCCAAGCATATGGCATATATCAACTTCACAATTTTGTTCAAGGCTGCTTATTCCTCAATATAGGCAATATTGTTCAGGCTAACAGTTTCCAGTTGGAAACTGGAAAAACAGTGACAGGAGACATACCATATGCATTCGTGAACTTTTATAAGTTCAAAGAGAAGACCTCCATGGCACTATTAATAACATAGTATGTGGCACTGGAACAAAAGATTCACATGTTTCCAGCTCTTAATGCCATCCTCAATCTGATAGATCAGGAAAGTACATTAAGTTAGCCCAACTGTCCTTTGATCTCTGCTGAGATTCAAGGGCTTCTTTGACTACTTAACAGGAAGGCAAGTATGTACTCTGTGAAAATGCCTTTGGGGATTCATCGGGTTTTGATGACGAGTACTGAGCAGGAGAAATTTTTTGAAAGTGAGTTTAGAAGTTTTAAGAGAACCAAGCAGGGTGATGGAAAAGAGATAAGGAGGCAGAGGCTGGAAAGAGTCTACATCCTTGCAATCACAAAGATACAGTGATTCAAGGACACAAATGTAAGACAACAGACTGTAAGCGGTCTCAGACAAAGAAAGACTGCAAAAGCACTCCTTTTGGTAATTGAGGGTGTGAAAGACCCTCCACATGCTAATAATAATATTAAAAAAATGAGCAAGCTCACAAGCAATTGAAAAAGCTATCAGGGTAGTTGTGAAACTCTATCTTGCAGTGAGTTCAGGAGTTGGAAAGGGTTTTAAGATAAAGTGAGATCATATGAGAGACAGTTTGGGTGAAAAATACAATTAAAATAGCCCTTTAGGTCTCCATGCATGCCTAACCTCTTCTGCTGGATTTGTCATGTCCAACATATGCTCCTGCAGAGCTTAAAGTGTCTTCTGCAAGCTGGGGCCCCTCCATGAACCATTTGTACCAGTGTACCAACTGATAGAACCCATTGTGTCTATACAATTGATGGTTCATTAGAAATTTCTGTACCAATTTTACAAGGTCCTACATATGTCTTTTGAGTTTAATGATAAAATGGCTTGGGTTTTGTGTGTCTTTTTTATTACATTTTTATAATGCTTCAGTTTTACTGTAATATGCATACGATGGAAAAGAGGGAAAAAACTACTTTCCTCAAGATAAGTTTGAGGAGTACTGAGCAACAGAAGTAAACCAGTTTGGTGAGGGGCCCTGTGTTGCCTTGCTGGTTCTATGTGACACCATCACTATATGGAAAAGGCCCAGAATTGGGAATCTTGGGTTCATCTAAGGTTCTTATGGTCTGTTTTCTGTTGTCATCCACTATGCTGTTCTCAATCTCTTCCCATATTGCTGTGAAATAAGATTGAGCCTGTTCAGAGTGTTTAGAATAGAAAGATATGGAGGTCAACTGGGTCAATATGGGGGTCAATTCATTTGCTGACTTGGATAGGTACACCACTGGTCTATATCCTGACTCTAAGCAGGACCAAAGTACAATTGAAGTTAAGACAACCCTACTAAATGAAATGGAGATATGTGCTACAATAATAAAGGTGAACCTCAAAGATTATGTTCAGTGAAAGAAACCAAATATAAAAGAACACTTATTGTATAATTCCACCAGTATGAAATTTCCAAAAAGGCAGACATATAGGAACAGAAAGTAGATAAATGGTTGCCCAGGGTTGGGGGTTGGAGTGGGGAATGACTATTAATAGACATAAGATTTGTTTTTAGGTTGGTGGAAGTGGGCTAAAATTAGATTGTTTTCATGGTTATACAACTGTNATATCAAAAAAGTTGTTTTCTGAAAAATTAATCACTGCTAGTTAAAAGAACAGACATCTAGGGGCACCTGGGTGGCTCCATCAGTTAAGTGTCCACCTTCAGCTGAGGTCGTGATCTCACAGTTTGTGAGTTGGAGCCCCACATTGGGCTCTGTGCTGACAGCTCAGAGCCTGGTACTTGTTTCAGATTCTGTGTCTCCCTCTCTCTCTGCCCCTCCCCTGTTCACACNAATTATTCATATGATACACCTGTAGTGAAAATGGTATACTCTAATGGGAGCTTTACAGATATTCTCTCATTTAATCCTGGTAAGAAATATACATGTTGATGGTTATTTTTTTTCTATTTTAACAGTGAGGGAATTATGGCCCACAAAAGGATGGAATTATACCCAATTTCACTATACGATGGTAAACTGGGAGGCTGAAATTTAAGTTCATCGTTGCTCTGACTGAAAAAAAATGTATACTCTTCAGCAAACAAAATGACCTTTGATCTCTTTTGCAGAGGTCTAATAAATATAGACATCAGAAAACCCTATGCTGAGGTATTCAGAAAAAATATCAATTTCAAAATTAGATTATACACTCAATTTTTATGTATAACATAAATACAGATAATTGTATCCCACTGAACTTTTACTGGAATTAATTTATACTGGGAATATAAAAGATTCACAGAGTCTCATTCATTTGGTAGAAATTAATACTTTTTACAGAACTATGTAGATTTGCTTACAGGTGAATTATAGAAGACACATATTAGTGGAAAATATTTTTATTCGCCTATTGATGAGACTTGTCTTTTTTGTCTCATCTCTACACATTGAAATAAAATTTAGGAAAATATTGCTGCGAATGTTCTAGAACCTGTTTTATAATCTGCTGATCCTTCACACCTCAAATGACATTAGTTGTGCCAATTTAAAAGGCAATGCTATGGAGATGGGCTTTGTATTGTTAGAGGCATACATGTTTGTTTTGCAGGTCAAGGGCAAACATGAAAGTAAGATCTGCAACGTTTTACCCAAAAAGAAAACATTCATCAGGAGTCTTACCTGCCAGTGGAGGATTATATTCCAAATCAACCCAAGAGTCAGTTTGTGATTTCCATCTACTATGTCGGTGCTTCCAATATTCACTAAATCAACCTGTTAAAGATAAAGGGAAAGCATTTGAAGGAAAAAGACAAAGTGTCTATTTGGAAAGAAAACAAAACAGGAAGGTAATTGCATTTAGCTATTTTCAGAACCTAAACAGTATTACAGCTTTTAAAAAAAAATCCAAAAATGAAACAAAATGCATTTGTAAATGGACTTTCTGAAACAAACAAGTACCCCTGAACACATTTATAAAGAGATAGGAAATGAATGTACTTTTAATATATAAATAGATCACTGCAGATTAAAGAGGCCAATCAGAATATCTCCAAATAAAATGTGTAACAATGATCACTCATAAAGGATTACTAAAATTAAGATGTGCGTCCTAATAGAAAATTGAAACTTAATAAATAGAAACTCCATCACTACTTCAATTTTGCTTAGAGGAGGGCTATTATAATTAGAGGTGACTACATTTGACTAAAATGCCATTGCTTTCGAAACAGGTATTATAACTCAAATAATAGAGCTATGGCGTGCTCAATTTTCTCAGTCCTGACTGGGAATCAAAATCTGGCAAAGTTTTAATTTTATTATTCATTTGTTTGTTTCTTTGTCTACTGAGAGACAGAGAAAGAAAGAAGAGAAAGCACGAGCAAGAGAGGGGCAAAGGGAGAGGAAGAGAATCTTAAGCAGGCTCCATGCTCAGTGCCAGCAGAGAGCCCGATGGAGGACTCAGATCTCAAGTGAGATCATGATCTGAGCAGCAATCAAGTCAGACACTTGACCGAATGAGCCACCCAGGTGCCCCAGGTTTTATTTTTCTTAAGGCAAATCCTATTTCCTGTCCTTTATGCTCCTAATATTTTTAGGTGGCATCAGGTTAAATGTAAGTATCAGGCAAATGGGTGCATAAAAAGATGTTCAACATTACTAGCCACTAGGGAAATGCAAAATATAACCACAATGAGCTAGCACTACACACTTATCATAATGGCTAAAATTTTAAAATAGTGACAATACCAAATGCTGATGAGGATATGGACATGCTGATCACTCATGCATTGCTGGGGAAAATGTAGTACAGGCACTCTGGAAAACATTTTGGCACTTTCTTGTACAACTCAACATGTGCTTAAGCATGCAATCCAGCAATTGGACTGTAGGGCATTTATCCCAAAGCAATGAAAATTTATATTTATACAAAACCCTATGTACAAGCGTTCATACTAACTTTATTTATAACAGTCAAAAACAGCCATCTGGGAGAAGACCCCAGATGCCCTTCAAGGGTGATTGGTTACATAGCTTTGGTAGATCCATACCATGAAAACCCACTCTGCGATGAAAAAGAACAAACTGTGGATACAGCAGAAACTTGACTGAATCTCATGGGTATTACCCTGAGTGAAGAAACAGAGCCAGTCTCAAAGGGTTACATATAGTATGGTTAAATATAACAGTTTTGAATAGACAAAGTTATAGAAATGGAGAAGAGGGTAGCAATTGCCAGAGGTTAGAGATCAGAGTAGAGGGGTGGAGTGGGGTAGTTGGATGTGGTTACTAAAAGGCAGCATGAGGGATCCTTGCAGTGATGGATCTGTTCAGCAACTTGATTCTAATGGTGGATACAGAAATGTACACATGTGATAATATACAGAACTAAAATCGCATGTGCGTGCATACCTGAGTGAAAGTAAAACTCCAGAAATACAAATACAATCGGTGGCTTGTATCAATGCTGATGTATGTAGTCATACCATCCTCTAGTTTTACGGTATTTTACCACTGGGGAAAAGCTTGGCTAAAGGCACACAGGATCTCTCTGTGTTACTGCTTACAACTACATGTGAATTTACAATTATCTCAAAATAAAAAAAAAAAAGTTCATTTAAAAAAATGGGCATCTGGGAATTCTTTAAAAGGATAAAACATCACGATAAAGCAACTAAACAACTTGAGATTAAGATGTATAAAGTGGGTGTGAAACCGTCCGGGCAGGAGTGAGGCTTAAGAAGTAACTCAGATTTCTCTCCCTATTTACTATCTTTGGTTCACTGACCCCTTTGGTTGAATTTCTATTTGTTGCCTCCAGGATCCTGCCATTTTCTCTTGTCCCAAGAGCAGCAACCTGAGAGAGTTACCCAGTCACGTATCTTCACATGGATATCTTCTCTAAATAGCCAAGTGTCATTTTAATTAAATCTTTCATCCTCTCTGGCTCTAAACCCTTGGTGGTCTATGTGTCACTGCAATCTGTCTTTCCAATTTGTTTCTTCCTTCAGTAAGATGGGTTCACCATTCTCTCACTCAATGGTAAATCATATTTCTTTCCATTCATATTAACTTTATAAATTTTATTATCTATAACTTGAAATTTTGAAGCTATCTGGGACATCCAGGTGAAAACAACAAAAAGGCTGCCCTCTGGTAAAATTGTCAAATCACTCCCAATTATGCCTCATATAAAATTACTTGCAGGTCCAATGGATAATCGAATACTCACATTTATTTTTGTATTCCAATTATATAAATATCTTTAGTGTGTTGGGTGAAAACAAAGAAAGGATACAGAAAAGAATGTAGAATCATCTGAACAAGAATAGAAGTTCAAGATACAAGTCCATAGTTTAATTTCAAACATATTTAATAGTGGAAAATATTACTGANTGCAATAGATTTTAGATGTGAGAATTGATACCATATGGACTCTACAGAGAAGTTAGTCTGAAGTTGTGTGTATATGGACATTTCAGTAAGGCTCAGTTGAGGAGTGGATAAATGGAAGCTCTCAAAGCTGGCTAACATGAAAGACCTTAACTTTCTTCTGTATAGGAAAGTCACAATGATACTGCCATTATAAGATATTGCATATCTACTTATTTCCGCCAGGGATGCTTTTTTTGCACTTTTGAAATTCAGGAGTATCTCATGCAAATTATCCCTAATTCAGTATGCTGTAATTCATTTGAATATTTCAAATTCTTGGGCATTCTCATAAATTTGTCTGATACATGCAGATAATAATTTGCCATAATACTTTTGTTTCAATTATACAAAGTAAAATACAGCAAGTTTCTAGAATTCATTAAGGAAGGAAAACATAGAGATCCCAGGGGAGGTTAATAACTCAAGAACAAGAAAGCACTATGATCTACATTTCATTTGGAGATTCCTTATGTGGTAGTAAAGGAAGGAGCTCCTCCATATGGAAAAGCTACTATAAATTCATCAGTTGAATCACTGACACATTCATTCAACAAATACATTTTGACTATATGTCAGACACTGATGTACTTAGAGCATGAAAGAGAAAATGTTCCTGCTTTCTGGAGCTTAATTGTAGTGAAAGTGATAATCAGACCATACATTGTTGAAAATTCAGTTAATTTAATGGAGAGGATGTGATTTCTTAGGAGATGGACTTATACTGGGGGAATCACTGCTAGTAGTTATGTTGAGACCTACCATAGGGAACATCCTGGGAAGACTCAGTGCAAGCAATAGACTTGCCTCTATCTACTTTCATAAGCCTTCTCACTATATCAGCAGGGAGACTCTTCCTCTGTTTCTTTATCCTCATAAAATCTGTCCTAAGATCCAATTTCTATTATGTCCAGATACTATGCTCAGCTCTGAATAAATAAGAGTAGAACAGAGCCCCTAATGTCAAAAAAGCTTAGAGGCTAAAAGCAGGGTACATAATAAAACCTCATTAAAATTAAGTAGGGTCTAGAAATTCCACTTCTGGAGATATACCCAAAAGAAGTGAAAGCCAGGACTTGAACAGATATCTATATACCAATGTTCACAGCAGTGTTACCAATACCCAAAAGGTGGAAACAACCCAAATGCCCATTGTCACATGAATGGACAAGCAAAACAGTATATACATACAATGAAATATTATTCAGCCTTAAAAAGGAAGGAAATTCTGACACATGCTACAACATAGATGAACTCTGAAAACATTATGCTAAGTCAGGGCACCTAGATGGGTCAGTTGGTTGAGCATCTGACTCGATTTTGGCTCAGGTCATGAACTCACAGTTTGTGGGATCAAGCCCAGTGTTGGGCTCTGCAATCACAGCACAGAGCCTGCTTGGGATTCTCTCTCCCTCTCTCTCTGCCCCTTCCCAGCTAATGCATCTCTCTTTCTCTCTCTCTCTCTCTCTTGCTCTCTCAAAAATAAATAAATATGAAAACATAATGCTAAGTCAAATTAGCCTGACACAAAATGACAAACATTATACGGTTCCACTTCTAACTGGTGCCTAGAAAAGCCAAATGTATACAGAAATCAAGTAGAATAGACATTATTAGGGGCTGGAGTAGAGAGGTATGGGAAGTTATTGTTTAATGGGTAAGAGTTTCAGTTTGAGATGATGAAAACATTTTGGAGATGAGTAGTGTTGATAGGTGTGCATCACTGGAAATGTAGTTCATGCCACTAAAGTAAATAGTTAAAAAGTTAATTAATTTATATGGTAAATTTTATGTTATGTCTGTTTTACCACAGTAAAATTAAATAATAAAAAGAAGCTATTCTAACGTACACACACACACACACAGAAGCTATAGACAACCTGTATCTAAAGGAATGTGGATGGATGTGTTCCAATAACATTTATAACAATGGAAAAACTCAAGTAGGTAGCTGTGTCTCACAGAGGCTCCATGGACAAAAAATATATATATTACAGGAGGGTAAGCAAAAGAACAAGGAGATATTCACTATTGATTGAATTTGTGAAGAAGGAGTATAAAGATTGGAAGAAAGAAAGTGGCAGATGGCGAAGGCATGCCAAGAAGACCCCACAGGACTAAAGATACAGGGGTGGGGTAGGGGTAACATCAGATTGGCAATTACAAGGATTGAGCTCAGGAACAATGTGGCAAGGGGTGAGGTTGTTCAACAATCTGGGACAGGATTATGAAGAGTCTTTAAAACCCATTTCACACAAGGAACTGAGTGGTAGAGGGGAGTTAATGAAGTAGAGAGACCTTAATAGCAGACAAGTTGTAGAGATCTTGGCTAACCATTATAGGCCAAAAAAAAAAAAATTGCATACATCAATTATAGATGTCTCAGAAGCTAATACAAGGAAGCTTAAATTTTTGTCAGGTACAACAACCTTTTTCATAATTCTGAACTCTAATGTATGTGCATTTCATAACAACATACTGCATCTTTAATTCCAACTTTACAAGTAATAAAAGCGGAGTATTAAATCATACTTTTGTGGAGATCATTGGTAGACAGTTACAATTGGTGATTCCNNTTTCACACATATATTCTCTGTTTTGTGTGCCTGAGGGGGTTGCTCTTATCACACTGCAATTAGTACCAATCATCAATCCTTTCTAAAGTCCAAACTTCATCAAGTCGTGTTGCCATTAGAGGGTATTTTATCATCCTGTACTTGGGTTGTAGAAACACGACCATAGACATTTTTGAGTGGCAAACTATGTGCTAACCTTTGTGCTGTTTTCTATGTGTGTTTGCATGTATATATATTCTACTTTTGTTCTTTCAAAAAATATTGTATCACTTTATATATATATATATATATATAGTGACCTAGATATATTTTACACAAATGCATGAGTGTGATCTCATACATGCATCTCTCCCACTTTTCTTGAGGCAAGTTTTCATTATCACTTTTAGGTGCCCCTCTTTCTTCCCCTGACTTCTTTCCTAATCTGACCTAAAACAACTTTCATATTTTCTCCCTATTCATATGATCACTGTATGTGTGAGTATCATAACTGCACAAATCTATGCGGTTTTATAGTCTATAAAAATGGCTTATTATTCAGATTCTATTGAATATTGCTTTTACTAAACAATAATCCCTTTTATTCATTCATTTTAATGGCTGCATAATATTCCATAGTTTGAAAATATCCTAGAGTATTTATCCAGCCCCCTGTTAGTGGACATTCACTCTGTTTCTATGGTTGTAATTTGTTTTGTTGTGATTTGCCATTTTATATAATGTTACAAAGGATATCTTGTATATACATCTGCAGGTAATTGATGCTTTTGTTGTTACAGCAGCTATTCCAAGGAATGTGTTTTCTATATCAAAGGTACACATATTTCTAATTTTGGTAGGTTTTTCTTTATAAAAAGGATTTAGCATTTAATATTTAAACCAGCAATGTATGAATAGGCTCTTCCTTTACCAGCAACAGATGTTTCTCATTTTTCATTTCACCTGAGAAGTAACAATATATTGCATTATTAATTTATTTCGATGATTCCTACTGCATTTGGAATATCTTTTTGCATAACCAATCATTACAATTTTGTCTGTAAACTGTCTCTTGATATGGTTTGTTCATTTTTCTGTAGGGTAGTTTTCTTTCCTTTCTTAATTTTTTGAGCTCTCTGCAACCAATACCTAACATTTATTGAGTGCTTACCAAGTGTAAGATATCAACAGTTTTATAATACTTCATCAATCTAAGTTTTGTATTCATAGTCATAAGTGAGATTGTCTTATACATTTATTATTTAATTTTGTGTTTATTGATTGTTGCTGCTAAGGTTATTCTGCAGGGTTTTATCTTATATGCTTTGGAATACCTTAAAATATACAAACTTCTTATTCTTTAAGGATTAGGTTTAATTCATATGTGAAGAATCCTGGTATATATTTCCATAGTAAATCTCTAATAACTTACCAATGTTTTCTAAAGTAATTAGTCTAGTTTAATATTCTGCTATTCTTATGTCATAATTTTAGTAATTTGCATTACTCTAGGAAATCATGCACGTCCTGGATTTTTCAAAATTAATTTCACAGAATTACTTATAGTATTCTCTCAGTTTCTTCTTTATCTGCAGCTACACATCCTTTTCATTACTAATCTTGTCTATTTTTCATTCTCTTCTTATTTTCTTTTGGTAGGAATTAGAAGAGATTTGCCTCATTTGTTGATCTATTAAAAAAGCTGGATTTTGAACACAATTCAACCTATATTTTTCAGTTTTCTATTTTGTACTTACTTTTCATTATTGTTTTTTTTTATAATCTCTTAACAGACTCATTTTAGCTTCTTTTTAAGTTTATTCATTTATTTTTGAGAGAGAGAGACAGACAGACGGAGAGAACGAGTGGAGGCAAAGAAAGAGGGAGAGAGAGAGAATTCCAAGCAGGCTCTGCACTGTCAACGCAGAGCCCCATGTGAATGACAAGCCCCATGTGGGGCTCAAGAACCATGAGATCGTGAACTGAGCTGAAACCAAGAGTCAGACGCTTAATAGACTGAACCACTGAGGCACCCGCATTTTATTTATTTTTATCTAAAAAATGTTAATCTTATAGGGTTGTCTCTGCATACAGCTTTGACTCTACTCACATCATAATCATAGTATAAGTATGAGATAGTTACTTGTTTATATGCCTTTTACCTAGAGAAGGACAGAGTGTCAAAGGTATATGAAGCTTTCACAAGGTCAGATTTAAAACCAGGTCTGGATATGAGAGATAATTCCTTAATTAAAATTGGAGACTTCTTCATGAAGTGCTTTAATAGGCTCTCTCTAAATTAATAAATATCACACACCACCATGTAGACAAGCAATATTTGTTTTGGTTAGGCTTTATCTCTTGCTGTACAACTCTTTTTCAGATTACCATGGACTATAAGAAATAGCCATGATTAATAATCGCTAGGATGCTAGAAGGAGGAGGGGTATTTTGTCATGCCTGAAGGGTACTGTTCATGGTCATAGGTTACTATTCAATACCTCATATCGACAGTCTAGCCATTTGGACTCTAAATCTCATATGCGTGTTTTTTTTTTATAATGCCATATTTCCTACCATGTAGCTATGAATGATGTTATTCTTATAAAAATCATTAATAGTGACTTTTAAATAATCACATGCATAATGGCTTCTTTTAAATGTTTTTCTAATATATGCTCTGGAGTTCTATTTTTCAAGGATTCTCAATCCAATTTCTAAATTTTTTAATGTTTCATTTATTTCTGAGAGAGAGAGAGACAGCGTGAGCAGGGGAAGGTCAGAGAGAGAGGGAGATGCAGAATCCAAAACAGGCTCCAGGCTCTGAGCAGGCTGTCAGCACAGAGCTCAACGCGGGGCTCGAACCTATGAACCATGAGATCATGACCTGAGCCGAAGTCCAACCCTTAACCGACTGAGCCACCCAGGCGCCCCATCTCAATCCAATTTCTAAAGAACTATGGAAAGGAAAAACAAAATCTAAAATATGTCAAAATTTGTGTTAAATGATAATTGTATGTCTGTCTAACAAAAAATTATGTGACAAATATGTTAATATATGGAACCAGTGTATGTATGTATGTATGTATGTATGTGTGTGTGCATGCGCATGTTTATTGTGACAAGCACTAGATAGCAGGAAATTCAATAATGAGGTTGCTAAGGATGCCCAAAATTATGTTTTCCTGTTTTGCAGAATGACACCATCAAATACCAAATGAATAGGTGGGCAAAAATTAAATACCATGCATTGAATTTTTGCAGACACAATTTACAAGTTCATCTACACATGAAGATTGGCCTTATAAGTTCCTACAAAGAGGCCTAAGACTTTACTCACAAAATAACATTAGATAATGGGTCAGAGTGTTGCAGTATTGTCTGTGAAGATGCTTTATTCAAACTTAATTTTAGAGGACAGAAAATTTTCATCATTTGCTTTGAAATCATGGAACTCTATTACAGCTCTCAGAATATTTAAATGTGAACTCTTAAATAACTCTTAAGAAAATATCCCCTGAGTCAGGAGGCACAAGCTAAAAAAGAAAAAAAAAAGCATATAGAAAAACTAAC
>NW_027527127.1:137154-137641 GCF_008692635.1 Crocuta crocuta
TGAGGACACAAACTAGGGGGAATTCCCTTTTTGTGCCCACACGAGAACTTAGACTAAAATATCTGATTTTGTATAAAAATATCTATTTAGTAATTCTAAGGTGAATATATAAGTATTTCAGAGAGCACTATTAATTCCTGGTGCACCACCTCCTACGTGAGTATGCTGACCAATGGGCTATGAAGAGCAATTTTCTTTCATTGTTCATTCAAGAGAGCAATGTTTGTTTTATCCTAGGTTTTATTTTATACCGGTTTCCTTCAGGGTACAGATGCAATCTAGCATTGTCAATAATATTTTCTAAAAGCCAAATTTATNCATGGTGGTTATAGAAAAAAGATTTATATATATTATATTGATATATTTAAGATTTAAGAATACTGAAGAAAACCATAAGATTTAAAGCACATCTGAAATATGATGGTTTAGTGACAGGAGATTACTGACCTGGGCCAGTTTATATTAATTTTAATTAGCTTTACAGAAA
>NW_027527127.1:137672-140524 GCF_008692635.1 Crocuta crocuta
TATCATGGTGGTTATAGAAAAAAGATTTATATATATTATATTGATATATTTAAGATTTAAGAATACTGAAGAAAACCATAAGATTTAAAGCACATCTGAAATATGATGGTTTAGTGACAGGAGATTACTGACCTGTGACAGTTTATATTATTTTTAATTAGCTTTACCGAAAGAAGAATAGCAGAATGAGTTCATCAAATGTAGAATGCTACACACTGACTTTAGGATGAGGAACATTTGACATAAAAATAATCACAGTAACCAGGTCAAATAATGAAAATGGAAGTTCTCAGGGCAGAGCAGAAGGAAGAAAAAAGATGAATAAAAGCAAGGGAGCGATTAGTCCTATGACAAAATTCTAACAAAATTTTTCATGCTTTTTAAACTTTAGTGGTAGTAGAGAGATGGATAAACTTTTCAACTTTTAGTTAATAAATCTTTAAAGCATTTGCAGTTTTAACTTGCATGTTGTAGGAAGTTACAGCTCATTCAACATGGGAACCATCTTCTTTACAATAAATGATATCTGCCACTCCTTGCCTTCTTAGACAACCACACAGGACATTTCACAGCTACAGGCATTAAAGAAAACACATCCTGTACTACCCAGCCAAATGGAGTTAGGTTAGGGACAGGAGATTCCACACATTGGTTAGTTTCTAAGGATGTGGTTCTTTAAGACATTTCAGATTTCAAGATTTATCCTAATGAGGACTCATTTTAGTTTCTTGATTTGTAGAGTACATCTGATCATATTCTAAATTAGGGAAGGGTTAGGGGACAAAGGTAAGCCATCCTTTTTCACATCAGTCTTAGTAAGTGAGTTTAACAACAAAAATGTTCCTGCAAATTAAATCTTAGGACTTCCCACAGAATGATGAGATTTCAAAAGGAACTGTGAAATGTCATCTTTAAACGTTTGGGTAGATTACTTTAACCAGAATCTGAAACAGTGACTAACAGAAAAATACCATGCACTGAACTTTATGATATAAAGATCCCTCCTGATTCCTAGACCTCATGTGGCTACTTCTACCTTCTGTTTGTGTATTTTCCCCTACCCATGTGTTTCTTTCTAATAAATTGCTTATAACTGAGAATGTCATTCCAACATTCTTGGCAAATAGGATTTGTTTTTAAAATGTGTTAAGCATGGGGCGCCTCTTGGGTGGCTCAGTTGGTTAAGCGTCCAACTTTGGCTCAGGTCACGATCTCGCGGTTCATGGGTTTGAGCCCTGCGTGGGCTCCGTGCTGACAGCCGGCTCAGAGCCTGGAGCCTGTTTCAGATCCTGTGTCTCCCTCTCTCTCTTACCCTCCTCTGCTCACGTTGTCTCTCTCTCTCTCTCAGAAATAAATAAAACATTTAAAAAAAAATAAATTTGTTAAGCACTTTATATAAAATGTCTGCCATCGTGAAGTCAAGCTAAAGAGACTTCTCTATACTCAAGAGAAACTCAAGTATTCATATAATCCTTTAAAATATAATACATTTAAATGATCAAAAATGCAGAAAAAACAAAGTAGTTTTGGTGCCTTGCAGCCTGTGCTTTTCTACTATGTTTAAATTTTATATAAAATGTGAAGACTTACAGGCATAAATCACGTCTATTTTGTTTACATTGAGAGGTGCACATGTTGAATCTTTCATAATTAGATAAACAGTACATGCAAGGCGGGCTGCATTGGCTGTTGGGGACTTGACTCTCCACTTGGCAAGTTTCCTTTATTCCCCCTCATCTCTCTCTCTTCCAACAACAAGGATTTTTAAAAATTTTTTACAAATATAGAAGTTTATATTGGAAAATACCTTTTAACAGCACATTTTTACCTAGAATATACCATAAGACTTAATTCTGGGTACAGTACTTGCTATGAAGATACTATCCGGACTTTCAGTGATTAGGCTACCCACCATATGCTGCATATTGTATTAAAGATGAAGGCAGACTAAAAAATAGACTATTCTATCAAACTGCCTAAACACTAGTGAAGGAATTTCACATTTCTCTGTATTTTTGATGTTTTTATGATTATAATCATTTGTCACAAGGTAGTTCTTTTTAATGGACCTGTGTTTTTATTTCCTTATACAACTGCCTCTTTGGCAATAAAGATGTGAAGCGTTTAAGTTTTAAAAACCGCTTAATGTTAAGACAAATGTAAACAATGAAGGGGTGAAAGAAAATTAAAACAAATATATCAAAATAAAAGTTTCAATGCAGGTAGTTTCACTGAACATAAAATGCATGACTGAACTTCTTGGCAAAATAGCTCCTATATCTCAACTAAGCAAAATTTCTTATATGGAATATTATATACTAGAAGGCATCATTTGAGGAAATGGACTCTATCTTCAATAATAATGTCACAACACAGGATGAGATAAAAGATGTATATACTTTCAATGTAATATCATTTAACTTGAATTTTTGTATTATATGCCATATACACGGCAATACAGAATGCTACTTCAATGAAACAAGAACCCTATATTGCAACAGTTTTCTAATCTTGATCCAAGTATAACGATTTCAGGGGAAAAAAAACTGGCAATAGCAAATTCCCAAATTTTTANGTTTCTGCTCAGGTCATGATCTCACACTTGGTGAATTTGAGCCCCACCTTGGGCTGCTTGGTCTCTCTCTCTCAGAATAAATAAATAAACACGACATGAAAAACTCTTTTAATTATAATACTATTTGTTNGGGCAGCTCAGTCAGTTGAGTGCCTCACTTTGGCTCAGGTCGTGATCTCATGGTTCATGGCTTCAAGCCCCGCATTGGGCTCCATGCTGACAGAGCAGAACCTGCTTGGGATTCTCTCTCTCCCTCTTTCCCTGCCTCTCGCCCTCC
>NW_027527127.1:140581-140737 GCF_008692635.1 Crocuta crocuta
CATTTATAGTCTTACTATTATCCTCAAATATCTCTAAATGTACAAATCATAGGTAAATAGCTACTTCAGTAAGTTTAGCACGCAAAGAAAAGAAATACTATTTTACCTTGATGCAAGAAATGCACTGGTAGAAGGAAGATAACCAACTCACCATAT
>NW_027527127.1:140839-143506 GCF_008692635.1 Crocuta crocuta
ATAACCAACACATCTTATAAAATTATTCTCTTTTTTAATAATTTTTTTCAAGTTTATTTATTTACTTTGAGAGAGAGAGAAAGAGAGCAGGGGAAGAGAAGGGGGGGCAGATGATTGATGGGGGCCTCAAAACCACCAACCATAGTATTATGACCTAAGCCGAAGTCAGACGCTCAAGGACTGAGCCACCCAGGTGCCCCTGGAATTCTTTTAAATGAGAATTAATTTCATTTTAAGAGTAGTCATTTCCCACTGCATCTGAATATGAATCTAAATATGATAATATATGCATGTATATAATGTTTATATTCCATAAAAAAACATTTTGAAATAAGTACAACCATTTCTATTAGTAGATTTCAGAGATGAAGTGAAACCTAAGTCGTGGAATTATCTGGCAAAAATCCCAGATTTTGTGAGTAACAGGGTTAAAAGGATACACTTCTGGATCCTCAGAATGAATATATATAAGGTGCAGACATATTATAGTCCTATTGTGTGGAAGTGAAAATTCAGTGTAAGAAAGAATTACTTGTCTAACATAAATTAACTTCAAAATGTGGAATTTATATCTGAACAGTGGATTTTATGAGTAATAAATGGAAGCAGTTTATATTCAGTCAAAGATATTATGTTCTGACATACTCCAAAATATATATTATACGGTTATTTAAGTCTCTGAATACTTAAAGAACACATAAAATACTAGTCTTAAAGAACAGTTTAGAACCCTTTTTATCTAAGATCATCTGCCAGGAAGAGTGAACACTATGTCATTTTTCATATCAGTGACATTTGACAACCATTCAATCTAATTCAGTGACAATTTTCAATGATGTGATTAAGTGAATATTTGAACATAGCTGACGTTTGAATTTTCAACCTAGACTTTTAAATGTTCATTTTGGATTTGTGGCTTAATAATGTATAAAACTGAGCTTATTTGTTTTGTGCTATTTCACATTGTATGTTTGAAGTAACTTGGTAAAAAATTTGCCACTTTATCATAGACAATTGATCAGAGCAGTGTACTGAACATAAGTATGATATCTACAACTGTGTCAGCTAATATTAAATCATATTAAATCAGTAAAGCCCTGGTATACTATATACTCAGGATGTATTATAACACTACATTTTTTGTTTGAATCTTTAAAATAATGATGGAGTATATTCTATGACTTCAAAGAGGCATTGGGATTCATAAAATAGAAACATGGAAATCTTGGGATGGAAGAAGAGGAAACAAATTGTAAACAGGCTATTAACGGAAGACCAGTAGCATGATGTATCCGGAGGGCAGTTTAAAATATCACAGGCAGGGGGCGCCTCGGTGGCTCAGATGGTTGACTGCTTGACTTCGGCTCGCGTCAGGATCTCACGGTTTGTGGGTTTGAGCCCCGTGTTGGGCTCTGTGCTGACAGCTAGCTCAGAGCCTGGAGCCTGCTTCAGATTCTGTGTCTCCCTCTCAGTCTGACCCTCCCCTGCTCATACTGTCTCTCTCCCTCTCTCAGAATTAAAAAAAAAAAACAAAAACAAAAACAAAACAAAACAAAATACATAAAAATAAAATAAAATCACAGGCAATTAAATCTCCTTACCAAATTTTTAATGGCTAAATTCCTTTACCAGTGGGGGGAAAAAATCATTCATTATTCAATTTGACATAAAAAGATGAAAACGTCAAATCTCTAGTAGAGAAAACTCATTGACTGGGACTTTTTTATATGTAAGGGGGGAAAATCTATCCATAAACAAGTTTAAATGACCCATTATATGTTACTTTTCATTTGAGAGACAATGGGGTTAAAGATCTCTAGAAATGAATTCAGAATTTCTGATAGAGGCTGTCACTCACAAATCAAAGTGGAGAAGGGTAAAGGAATGGTAAAATGGCAATATGTGAGATGTTTCCACGGTACCTGTGATTTGTTTTACGTACCTTCAACAAGTAACAGTGAAATGCAAGCTGTGGATATGTTTTATATCTTGAGCTGGTGTGTAGACAAGCTTAACCGCTTGGTACAGTCAGGTTCTATTTCACAGGATTTTGTACTTTCTTTTGTTTGCTTTTTAAAATCACAGCCAACTTTATTACAAATGAGCTTTGCTCTCAGTAAATATTGTAATAAAGGTATCACTGCACTTGGAAGTACTTTATTCTCAATAAGTGGTTTTGAAAATAAATTATTGATAGCAGAAATAACTTTATGCTAAAACAGCCACCACAGAGAATGCAAATCAGAACATAAAAGTGGTGTCTGAGCTGTAGAGCTAAGCTGTGAGTGGCATTTGAGTGAAAATAGCAAATTAGACGTTGGGACACATTAAAAGAATCTGAGGCATGGGTTCAAATTGAGTTGCTGGTTGAGAACAAGGACATGTGCAGAAACTGATCACTTATGGCAGAAGAATAGGCCAAAGTGGAGAAGATCCTAAGAAGGAAGGAGAAAACCAAATGAATTTGAACTAAGATTTTGAAACTACCACAAAAGAGCCTTTCAAAAAGGAAGCTTCCAACACCCGTCTAACAACAAAGAGGGCTAACTTTTTTCAAGTGATTATAAAAATTAGGTCTGTGGATAGATTTGTAGAATTGTGATGCCCACAATGATTTTCTATTACCAATTATCAATGTTTTAACGTTTGGATGAACTTCCCCTTGGT
>NW_027527127.1:143564-158458 GCF_008692635.1 Crocuta crocuta
GAACTTCCCCTTGGTTCCATTAGATTCAGAAGCTTTTGGGAAGGGTGGGTTTTGTTTAATTTTACGATTTCTTCACTTCTCTTGGTTACTGATTAAAGTACTCTATATTTGGGACACCTGGGTGGCTCAGTCAGTTAAGCGTGTGACTTCGGCTCAGATCATGATCTCACAGTTTGTGAGTTTGAGACCCATGTCGAGCTCTGTGCTGACAGCTGAGAGCCTGGAGCCTGCTTCGGATTCTGTGTTTCCCTCTCTCTCTCTGCCCCTCCCCCACTNACATAATCTAATTTAATTGTTTTATAATGAACATATAATTCTATGTAGATCCCATTTTTGGTTTCTATATTCCTTACACTTGTGTTTACTATTTTCTTTCTATGTTTAAATTGCATATATTTGCTTTTGCCTCTCATTTTCCTGATTAAATTTATGAGATTAGTCTATTTTATTATTTTATTTCAAAGAACTAGCTCTCAAATTATTCTAATGTTTCATTTAACTTATTTCTTCATTTATCTTTATTTTCTACTTTCCTTAGAGCATTTTCTTATTTTTGTAACATTTATGGTTGAAATCTTGAATTAATTTATTTTATCCTTTTTTTCATAATGAAAATAAAAGCTGAGACACAAATTGAGCCTCAGGCTAAAACCTAGGCCATTTCTCATGGAAAGCTTTTTCCTGTACAAATGTGGATTTGTACTCTTGATTCCCTATACAAAACATTTTAAATTAATCAAATTGAATTTTTAAAAGTGTTATTAATTTCTAGTATTATATTATTATCAGAGTATGCACTTTAAAAGCTCTTCTTCACTGCATCCTAATACATTATCCATATTTGTACATATGGCAAAAATATTTTTTAGTAATATTTCTTATATATTTATCTTCTCCTATGCCTTTGGTAAGTGCATGCAGCAGAGCAGAAATTAAAAATAACTCTTAGTCTGTTTTAGTTTTCTGGCTCTGATGTTTCCCAGAAGCATAGGAAGGCATGCGATATCAGATGGTTCCCAAAATTAGCCAAAAACCACCTCCACTCCCTGTCAGGAAATAGAGATGGTGTGGTTTCAAAAGTGAATGGCTTCCTGGTACATCCAGCAAGGTTGCACCCTAGCCAACATTAGGGCTCTCAGTGCAGACAGTCTCAAGTCCCCATGTGACCAGAAAACAGAGATAGGTGGAATGCTGGTTATTCTCTGTTTGTTCTTCACCCCTTCGGTGTATTAGGTGACTCATCCAATACCAGATGACTTCATCACTTAAGAGCTCTCACCTTCTGGTCTTTGGCTGAGCTTAGCCAGTGAGTAGCATGAGCAGGATAATGGAGGACTGGATAGAGAGACCAAGGTATCGATCTTCTCCCAACTCACCCAGCAGGCCACGATGTGAGAGGAACTTCATTTAGATACCCATGGTCACAGTTCCTGGTGACGGGTCCCTCTCACAAGGTCAGAGCTTCCACTGCTTTAAGGTAACAGCTCTCTCCTTCTTGTCACTTAAGGCTTAGGGATGAAGGCTATTAACTCATGCTAATCCCTGCATGTTTCACCGTTCATTGTTAGTTCTTTTAATTCTTCTCACATTTCTGTATAGATTTACTTCGTTACAGTCCCTTCAGGTTTGTTTTTGCAGGCTTTCTGTTTGATGCCAGCGATGTTAATGAGAAACCCGACTTCACGAGAAGACTCAGGATTAGGGGGTGAATGTATCAGTGGATACTGCAATGGACTGAAGAGGAAAGGCTGTTCCCCTCTCTGTATGAGGCACCAGATCTGGATTTAGCTAATTTAAATGAAATGATAAACTACTGCTTCTCCTGCAAATCCAACTCTATAGGGCAGGAGATTTACACATAATGCACACATATTTCATAAAGTCACCTGCGCTTTGGAATATCCATGGGAAGAAAACTGCTATTAAATTTACAGTTTATTTATGCTATCCATAGTCTCAATTATTTATGTATTTGTTTGTTTGTTTGTTTGCTAAAGGTGTTCTAATCTGACAATGGTGAATTAAAGGCTCTAAAGAAAACTATATTTCCGGCCTTGCCATCCAGTCCATGCACCACCTGCTTCCACTGCCTGCATGGAACTGACTCCCTGAGCTGCCCTGGCAGCAGGGCGTCTGGGTTTCCGGGAGCCCCAGGAGCAGGCTTGCCCCGGCCCCCCAGCACTCTGCAAGGCTACACAAGGAGGAGGAGCCTGTCCCGAATCCCTGCATGACTGGAAAAGGAGGCTTAATCTCAACATGGAAGAACTCTGCAGCAGAATGGAGGAATGCCTGAGAACAAGGAAAGATGGAGTGCGAAGACCAGCCATGGGTCTTGCACAGCAGGAGCTTATACTCCGGAAACCGAGGAAAAGTTAGGAATTGAGGGAAAGACAAATCACCTGGGAAAGACCAAAAATGAGGAAATACTAAAGCACAGGGGAAAAGCCCCGCGGTGTGGCAAAGCCAAAAAAGGGAAAGCCCAAGAGCCAGGGAAAGCCCAAAGAAGAAGAAAAGCCAGCCAGTGAACCAAAGGCTGCAGAAAAGTGCCCCGCTGAGGATGGCGCACCCAGGAAGGCCAAAAGAAAAACCAACATGGGGCTGGCTTGGCGCCACNATGAGGTGAAGAAAGCCATGCAGAAATGAATGGTGGTTGTATGGATGCAAAAAAAAGTTTACGGGATCCCTTCTACCAAAGGGGCCCAAGGGAACTCAGGGGTGCCTGGAGAGCCCCACAAAGGGGCTCTGAAGACTCTCCTTTTGCGCAGTGCCCTGGCAGGCATTTGCCAGACCCTGTGCTTTAAACTTACGTTAATACTTTTGCTTTAGAAGTCCCTCTTGTTATCAGTGGCCTTTTGACCCAACCAGAGCACTCTGTCAGTAGGGGACTCTTCACCCATGTGCATTGCAAAGACATTATAAATCTTGGAAAAATAAAACAGCCTATAACATCAAATAAATATTTCCAGTAAATTGTCTTTGTGTGTNTAGTTTTTAAATGCTTTTCTTGTACGTTTTTCTTTGTGATTAACTTACTTATTAACTTTTTCTTTAATTTTTAAAAGAACTAGTTTCATTAGCCTTTCAGTTCATAGCAGCCCCTTTATTTTTCATCACTGTCTTCTCCTTCAGAACTGAGTTCAAAGCTTAACAATGTCTTCCCATGTTTTCTGCCTCCCACACGTAATCAGGTACCTCTCCGATCCCCTTCTCTGTTGTGTTTTCTCCACACTCAGTCCTGTCTTCCTAGTAAGTCCTGTTTGCAATGTTTTATTTCTCCCTAAGTTTTATCCCTCTGCCTGGACCATTTTCCTATAGATGATGCCATAGCTCACTCCCTCACTTCCTTCCAGGCTTTACCCATATCATGATGTAAGTGAGAGGTCTTCCTACACTTCCTATTCTGTTTACCTCTTACGCATTCACTTAGCTATCACCATATACATTCTAAATGTTACTGTCCTCTGGGATGTGACTGTAAACACTGTGACATAAAGGACTGTATTTCTTCTGATCACTGACTGTAGTATTCCTACACCTAGCATACAACTTAACACATAGATAATATGCTGAACATAAATGTACTACCATTATTATTTAAGGTATGATTTCTCACCTTCTCCAATAAATACCTTCATTCCAATTTGAGAATCTGTGATTTTTAAAAGGAAATTTGAAACAGCCCTGTCTACTATTTTATTTAACATGCCAATTTATATATATTCTGCTCCAGGCTCATTTATTCATCTAATATAGAATATACTTAAGCCCATCTTTAGAGGAAAAAATCCTGCTCTTGAACATTCTCTTTGATTTAACTGTGTGTTTATTCTTTATGGTAATAATCAGAGACTAATAAACGTGTTCTTGGGAATCTTTTCCATTTCTTTTGTACTTTCTTTCTTTTATTACAAAATAATAGAGAAGTATAAAATGATAATAAATTTACCTTTGAACATTTATATTCTGTGTCTTTTAGCCTGGGGCTACTTGAAGTAAAGGTTATTTCACTCTGGGTTTTGGTTCCCCTTTGAAAATATTTTAGTTGAGATTCTGTCTTTTTCATACAGATCCCTCCATTTNGAATTGAGGAAAACTGCTCTTTAAGGGCTTCTCAAATGTAAGCCCTCATTTCGGGGTCTTTGCCTGTTCAAACAATGGGGAGTTCTCAGGGTTTTACATTTTCAGAAAGAAATATGACCATCTGAGAAAAGATCCATAAAACACATTAATCATATTCTAATTTTGTATATTCACTTATCACATTTCATTAAACAATTTCATGAGAAAATACCAGGCATACTGTCAGATTGATAAATAGGCTATTGTTTGGCATTTGGGAGGTTGTAAGGTTAGGTTTACTTTACCTTCAAAGGTTCCTCTTTTTTTTAACATTAAAAATGGGACTTGAACTATAACATACATAAGAAAAGTGTACTTGAGTGTAGACTATGATAAATTTTATCAAAGCAAATGCACCCATGTAACAAGCACCAGGTCAAAATAGGCAATACTTTTAATTCTTCACAAGATTCACTCATGCATTTAACTGCTTTCATTCCTCCCAAAATGTAACTACTCCTCTGACTCCTAAACCCATGAACAATTTTGCCTGTTTTTGAAATTCAATTTAAAAAAATGATAGTAGGGGTGCCTGAGTGGCTCCATCAGTTAAGCGTCCAACTTCAGCTCAGGTCATGATCTCATGGATCTTGGGTTTCAGCCCCGCAGTGGGCTCTGTACCGAGAGCTTGGAGCCAGGAGCCTGCTTGAGATTCTGTGTCTCCCTCTCTCTCTCTCTCCTCCCCAGCTCACACTCTGTCTCTCTCAAAAATAAACAAACATTAATTTTTTTTAATCGAAAAAGAAATTATAGTAGGTATGTTTTTGTGTCTCACTTCTTTTGCTCAAATCTCTTTCAGAAGATTGATCCATCCTATGTACTACATATAACTATCATTTGTTCATTTTCATTGCTTTATAGTATGTTATCCTGTGACTATACCATAGTCATTTCCAGCTTTGACTATTAGAAATTAAGCTGCTATGGGGTTGTCTGGATGGCTCAGTTAGCTAAGCATCTGACTCTTGACCTAGGCTCAGTTCATGATCTCGCAGTTTGTAAGATGGAGCCCTGCATTGGGGTCTGTGCTGATAGCACGGAGCCTACTTGGGATATTGTCTCTCTCTCTCTCTCTCTCTCTCTCTCTCTCTGCCCTTCCCCTGCTTGCACCTACCTGTCTCTCTCTGACCTTCCCATACTTGCACATGCACTCTCTCCTCTTTCTCAAAATAAATAAGTATTTGTTAAAAAGCTGCTATGAACATTCTCTCTCTCTGTACAAACACACACACACACGCATGCACGCACAGAGAGATAAATGGTAGTTATATGCTATGCCTAAGAACAAAACTGTTGAGTTATAAGAATTATGCACTTTTGCATTTACTACATAATGCCAAACTATTTTCAGTGGTTGTCTGAATTACATTTTTACCAGTTAGGAGTCCAGGTTATTCCAAATCCTCACCCTCAGCATTATTAGCTCTTCTAATTTCACCCATTTTTATGAGTTTGTACTGGTATCTCATTGCAGTTTTAAATTTCCCCAATTACTGCTGAGGTTGAACATTTTTTTTATAATATTCTTCAACTTTTGAACATGCTCTTTTGGAAGTTCCTGTTCAAATTTTCTGACCATTTTTTCTAATGGATTTTTTTCACATCCTGTCAAATCCAATACTTAAAACAATGAATAAACTAAAGGGGAAATCATAGGAGGAATCTGGTATACTCAACCGTGTAAAGGTATCATTTCTTCCCAAATTGATCTATAGATTTAACTTACTGTTGATGACATTCCAAATGGGATTTATATGGAAATTAAAAAGATAATGGTAAAAGGAACACAGAAATACAAGGGGTCAATATAACCAAGAAAAAAGTGGGGGACCCTTGTTCACCAGATACCAGGATGTATTATAAAAATGCAATAATCCAGGGGTGTCTGGGTGGCTCAGTTGGTTAAGCGCCCAACTTCAGCTCAGGTCATGATTTCATAGTTCTTGGGCTAGAGTCCCACATCAGGCTCTGTGCTGACAGCTCAGAGCCTGGAGCCTGCTTCAGATTCTGTGTCTCCCTCTCTCTTTGCCCCTCCCCTGCTGGCGCTCTGTCTCTTTCTGTCTCAAAAATAAACATTAAAAAAAAGTTTTAAAATGCAATAATCCACATGGCATGATGTTTGAGCATGTATAGACAAAGAGAAAAATGCAAGTTGAATTCAAGTCCAAAAGAGAACATTTGTACCAAGAAATTTTTATGACACACATAGTACTAGAGAACAGTGAGTAAGTGACATTCTTTTTAAGAAATGGTGTAGTGACAATTAGATTCCAAAGGAAAAAAGGAAGGAAGGAAGGAAGGAAGGAAGGAAGGAAGGAAGGAGACAATGAATTGAATCATAACCCATTCCTCATGCTAAATTCAATAATCAACTACAGGTGATATATACATCCAAATTCAAATGCTAAAACAATGAAGCCTATGCAGAAGACAACAAAATATAATATCATAATGGTTTGGGACAGGCAAATATTTCTTAAATGGGATACAAAATTATAAAGTGAACATTTATAAAAATGAACTACATGAGAATGAAGAATTGTGCTTTATCAAAAGGCACCAGTGAGTAAAGATGTAATCCAGAGGCAGAAAATACATTTGCAATGCAGAAAACAAAGGATTTGTATCCAGCACATAGGAACAACTCATGATTTTGATGAAGTTCAAGTTAATTTTTCTCTTTTTGAATCAGGCCTCTGGTTTCACCTCTAAGAAATATTTGGTTATCCCAAAGTCATAGAGATTTTCTTTTATGGTTTTTCTGTTTTACTACCAGAATTTCTTCTGGTCTTATATTGAAAACTGTGAAATTAATAATTATAGCATATAGAGGAAACCAAAAAATTCAAAAAATTCAATAACAAGTATTATGTTGGTGGGAAGAGATCAGCTACATCAAATAGACTGGGTATAATGATTCTTTGAATTTGCTGCTGTCTTCCTTGCTTTGTATATTTTGTAATGGAAGATGGGGAACTGATGTCTAAAAAGATTTTTATTCATGTAAATTCTAATATCTTAAAAACAATATTCTCAATGTGTGTGACATTCATCTTTCAAAAGTATCTATCAGACTGATATTGAGACACACATTTTGTAGACTGTCTTATGCCTACATGAAATTTGAAAATACAGTTAATCACTTCCAAAAATGATAAAAATCCATAATGATTTTATAAGGCAATTTTCATAGATTAAATATGACAATAATCCTAAATTCATAAAATGATTCAAATGCTGCCCAGCCTTCACTACCCTTTCCCATGTGATGCCCTCTCTGGAGCAGATGGGCTGAACAACATCTGGGGGAGTATACATCACAGCTAATCTATCACTGATGATGGGTATCTTAAGAGTATGTGAGCAATTTATTTGAATTTATCCTTGAAGGAGAGATGTAATTAGGAAGCTACGACAGGCCTAGTAAACGTATTGGTCAATTACAAAGATTACAGGAAGTTGATAAGAAAGGAGGGCTGCCCCTAGTATCATGGTAGAAGGAGGAAGCACAAGGCTACTCTAAGGCAACAAAAACTCCGCTCATCTACATACTTGTTTAGGTCTAATTGTTGACTTTCTAATACCACACATGCATGTTCATCCAGTTAAACTAAATCAAAGCTAGCAATAGAAAACATATTTGCAGTTCCGTAAGTTGAAAAAGTGATTTTTCTGTGTAACTTTCCTACGTGGATGTGGTATATAATAAATGTGGCCTTAATTCCAGCAAACTTGACCATCACCATGTTACAAAACACTTTATACATAAAAAATAATACTCAGCCTAGTAAAAGCCATTTGTTGCACAGAGCACTGCCCTAAGAAACTGAGGTTCACCAGAGGACTTAATATGTCCTTCAAATATAACTGCATCACGTAAATCGGAAAACGACACAGAGTTCCCTATTGGGTCTCAGTCACACCATTCCCTGCCCTCTGTGACTGCATACATTTACTTGCTGAATCCCATTTGCCACCAGCAGCTACTCTTAATAATCACTATAGTGATTTGTAAGAGAACTCGAGAAGGTCTCCCTGCATTTGGGGCCAAAGCCCTCACTCAAACACGAAGCACGCTGTTTCATGGTTTCCAGACTGTCCAGGTCTCCACTTACATTATTTTTCTGCAGGACGCGCAGTGCCTTGTTGACATTGTTCAGGGCATGAACTCTTGTGGATCCTTTTTCTTTTGGCTGAAAACAAAATGAAACAATGTTTACTGCCCAGCAGAGAGGGACAATCTACTAGAAAATGAAACAATTTATACATTTCACTTCTAAGTTTGAATATTTTAAATGAACTCAGGCCTTGAGGCATTAATATAATATACTTAAGTGCTCTGGGGTAATTGTCCTTGTCATAGGACTTTCTTAGCATGAACCAACTGCTCCTCAAGAAAAATGATAGTGTTTTTTTTTCTTCAAAAAAATGTATTTTGGTTACCATCTCTTCATTCTACAGCCCAGGTGGGGATTACTGCATGACCAGGAAGAGAAACAACATTGGATAAGGCTTATTAGTAGGGTAGAGAAGTGAGTTGATTTCATACTTGTAAAGAAAGTATAAAAGAGACTCGAGCCTAGAAAAATTATATAATGCCAAATAGGGTTAAGACAAACTATTTTTGTCAACATTACCTTAACTGTCTTCATCAACGAAGCTCAAAACCTCAATCATCTTTGGTTCTATAACCCTCACTCTCAATCCCCCAAATCCCATCTCATCCTCTAATTTCGAAACGGACATTTGCACAGTGCATTACAATATACGGATTAACTCACTTAAGCAGTTTCAGAGTTTTAGAAATTTTGCCATTATGATGCCTGCCATATTTACTCCTAAAATGAGATCTGCGTCTTAAGAAATTTGTAAGTGCACCGTCAGTCTACAAATGGTCCCCAACATGATGGTTTGATTTAGGATTTCTGGACTTTATGATGGTTTAAAAGTGAGATGCATTCAGCAAAAACTGTGCTGCACATTTTAATTTTGGATCTTTTCCCAGGCTAGTGATAACCCAGTACGATACTCTGGTGACACTGGGCAGGGGCTGTGAACCACAGCTCCCAGTCAGCCATGCAATCGTGAGGATAAACAACCATTACACTTAAAACCGTTGTGGTGTTCACTTTCAGTCAAGTATTACATTACATGAGACAGTCAACACTTTATTATCATATAGGCTTCGTGGTAGATGAGTTTCCCCAACTGCAGGCTAATACAAGTGTTCTGAACATGTTTAAGGTAGGCTAGGCTAAAGTCTGAAGTTCAGTAGGTTTGGTGTATTCAATCTATTTTCAAATTATATTTCCAATTTATGATGGATTCATAGGGACATAACCCCATGGTAAGTCAAGAAAGATCTGTATTATTAACCATAGGCACAGTGTTGTACTGCAGTTCTCTGGAACTTATTCATCTTGCAACTCCTCATTTTCCATATCTCAAGTTAAATGTTTTTGTCACAATAAATAAATGAACTTAAACTTAAAAGATCATTATGAATAAAAGCCTTATAAAAAGACATTCAGTAACAAAGATCCCCGATATTATGAGCCAATAACATCTATTACTTAACCTAAATTATATTACTGAAAAATGGCACCTTCTAGTTTTACATATGATAGAGTGTGCCAAAATAAAAATAATATTGAAGATTGTTTCATTCAGGAATAGGTCTTCTATTGCCAGTTAAATTGGTAATTACTAAATTAGTGCCTTTTACTAGATCAAGTAAAAAAACTATACTGATTTTGTTTCTTGTTTCTTAGTAAATTCCCCTGAGGTTCATGTGAACTTTCTTATGAATAATTCACATACCAGTTTTTGCCCTGTCAGGCCTTCCAGAAGATCTAGGAGGCGTCTCCCATCCTGTAGGTCACTGAAGAGGTTCTCTATGTGTTGCTTCCCAAACTGAAACATGAAAATACCCAATTAAACCAAGCACTCTTCCAGTGATCCATTTCCATGATTATGCCTTTTAAAACTGAAAGCTATGTTTAAGAATAAGCCATGTATCAATGCATCTGGGTGGCCCAGTCGGCTGAGCGTCTGACTTTAGCTCAGGTCATGATCTTGCGGTTCGTGGGTTCGAGCCCCATGTCGGGCTCTGTGCTGACAGCTCAGAGCCTGGAGACTGCTTCGGATTCTGCATGTGTCTCTCTCTAACTCTCTATCCCTCCCTGACTCATGCTCTCTCACTCTCTCTCTCTCACTCTCTCTCAAAAATAAACAGTAAAAAAAAAAAAAAAAAAAAAAAAAAGAATATGTAATGTATCTAACCCTTAACCTACCAAGGGTAAAGGATGAAAAGGGAACTTCCAAGTCAAAAACAAAAAAGCAATATATCATCATTAGGTCATATCTATTTAAATTGTTTTTTTCTTAATAAGGTGAGTTGGATATCTGTAGCCTAACTAGTCTAATTAAGTCAACTTTTTAAATGCTGATTCTATGAAGGAGAGATAGGCAAACACACAAAGAAACAGACCACATGCAATTTGCCCTGGGCAGGTGCTTAAAATTTAACTGTGTGGCATACTTGGCAGTATAACATATAATCATAGAGGGTCCACCACCCTGCACCCACAGAGCATGCTTTCTCTAAACATACACTTTGGAAACTATCTCAAAACAATCTATTTTCATCTTGCATGGCTCATATGTTAGATTTGATTTTAATTGAGTTGAAACGGCCCTGTGACATGCTTGCATCTATTTTCCTCAGTTCTTTACCTGGGAACTATACTGAGGAAAAATAATAACCACTCATAGCATCTTTTGTAGCAACTTCTCATGAAAAGCACTTCACTAAATGAGTAGATCGTAAAATCTTTGTGATACAGCTGTGGGTTAGCACTAATATACTCGCCTTATAGACAAGACAGAGATTGACCATGTGGCCATTTGTCACAAAAACTAGAAGATGGTAAAGCCAAAATTTTGTCTGGATTTGTGTAACTCCTGAGAGGCCTGTTCTTCCTAGTTTATCATACTGCTTTCTAGGCCTTTTCTTCCTTCCATCTGATTATCTTTCAAATATTTTCTTTTTCTGTCATGCCCTCAAATATTTTCTTTTTCTGGTTGAAAGCCTAAAATCCCTTCCTATGAAATCATTCACATCTCTTTCATCAGCCAGTTTCTCTAGAAAGCCCTAATTTATCAGTGACAGATGTTTATTGAGCACCAATAAACCTGAGCTTACACTAGTAAATCAGCCAGACATGACTTTTGAGTCCAGCAGAGAAAACCAATATTCCCAAAAGGTAAGACTATGCAGAAGCAGTAAAAGGGACCCAGGAATAGTTCCCCAGGAACTGCGGGAACACCCATAGTATGAGGACCATGAAATATTTTCTCCCAAATGTCAGGTGATGGGTCTAACATTAGTTTTCAGGTGACTGGGTACATATCAAGCCTTCCTTGATCGTGGGCAAACTTTGCATTTCACACAGGCCAAGAAAAACAAAGAATGGCATCAATTTCCAGGCAAAGGGCGTCCCTGAAGCTTCCAAGATTAAAGACATAGGATTGAAGCTCTCCATACAGCCAGGTAGCCATGTCAGTGACAAGTCCTGACAATGCCTGGGTGCTTCACCTAATGAGAACATAGATCCCCACAAAAAGGCCACACTCCCACCTCCAGCTTTGAAAAACAAGCCACATAGATGCTTTGACAAAGTTAACTGCAAGCTATTCTTTGGAAATTCGACTGTAATAATAGTTCTGCTTAAGAATTCCAGAGGAAAGAGAAGACAGCACAAAAATAAGAATATTCTGGAAATTTTAAAAACATCTTGACTACACATAATGTGCAAATAAATCTCAAAACAACCTGCCATTTTTATGAAATCTTACAGAAAGCTTTCTACTAATGAGTAAAGAAAATGAATGCACGCTTTATAATAATTCTGTCAAGAATCTCACATAGAACATGGGATTGCTTCGCATTTGGGGGATTGATATTAAGGTTTTACTTTCAAATTGGTTGAAGGTCTACCATGCCTTGAAAATGCTGTTGGCTGTTCTGTTTTCTTTTGTTTCATCCAGGAGCAAAATTTTACAGATGAATTTCAGAAGTGAGTGACTTCCAAACTTATCAACAAAAAGAATACTGCACACTGAAATGTGTCAAGTTTTGAAAAAAATAAAATATACTTACCTGACAGAGATACTTGTTCTTGTTAAAAAACATGTATCTGGATAGATAGATGGATAGATAGATAGATAGATAGATAGACAGACAGACGGATGGATGGATAGATAGATAGATACATGATAGATAACAAAGCCTGTCAAACCAGGAAGGATGTGAGTGGCAAGATGTTCATTCAAGAAGAGTAGGGGCAGGGGATGAGGTAAATGTTGGGTCACAGCGTAAAGCATGAACCCAAGACCAGAGGGATAATCTAACATCCAAGACACAAAGACTCTAAAGCTCATGCTTTGGGGACAGGGAGTCCAGACAAAGGTCAACAAGGCAAAGGGGATCTTGCTTTGATCCAAGCTCTTATACACAGGCCAAGGTATTTTATAATTCTTTAAACTGGAATCAAACAAAATGGAGAGGGAATGAAGAAGTGTAGGTAATCAGAGGCCTCCAGGCACATCTATTTGGGGCACTTGAAAGAATGAGGTGACAGAGAAAAAGTTCCTGCTATCATATATAACTTTCATAACTCATATGATACATGATACATTCATGTATCATAATTGAAATCCAATTTCTATTTGTTACATCCACATTCTCTAAGAGAGTGCTTCTCAGAATGTTCTACCAAAGCATCCTTCTAGCAGATGAGACAGAATGAATTTACCCCAAGTCTGGCAGTATAAATTAGGCAGTGACAGCAGGTTCAAAATGTCTATAAACACATACGTCTTATGCTAAGAATTTATTGAGATTTTGCCTTTGTTTCTGAGTGAATGTTTGTTTTTAAAGTATTCACAAGCACTTAGGAGTGAAATTTCCCCTTCTAGGTCTAATTAAAGTGACACTTAATGAAATGCACGGTATTTAGCCTCTAACTTCATGGATCTTCAGGTGCTCAGTATTTTTCTTCCTGTGGTATGAAGACCCCAGGGAAAGCAAAACATCTCATTTCTCTTGGATGGTTTTCATTTCTTTCCTAGATTAAAATCCTCATTCCGTAACATTAAAGCTATGATACACTAAAAGTAGCACATCTTTGGGAGGCAGAAAGAGCTGAATTTAAACTCAAGTATTCTATTTACTAGCTGTGTTGTCTCAGACAAGTGACTTAGCCTTTCTGAAGCACAATATACTCTTCAGTAAAATGGAAATTGAAATAATACCACTTCAGAGCACTGTTCTGAGGCTTAAATAAAGTGCTATATTTAAAGTGCTATACAGACTTCACAGACAGTAGACACTCAATAATCACGTAATCACGGGATTTTTTGTTGCTTGTTTTATTCAATTATTCCTTGACTTCTCTTTCTCTGACCAAATTCTAGACTAAATACAATTATGGTACATTACTGAATCTACTAGAAAGTGTAGAGCTCACATACAGTGTGTTCTGGTTTTTTCTTAGTTTGGTGCCCCTGTAAGAGTGAAAGCCAAGGACAGATGTCACCCATATTCTATTACTAATACTGGTAAATGTGGATGGCACTCAGAGGCTTCGAGCCCCCTCCCCCTTTGTTCTTAGGGTTACTTTTCACTAAATCTGTTGTTTACCTCCCTTTTCACCTTCTATACCTAGCATGTCTTTTTGTTGCAAATGACATTTGAGCCATAAAAACAGGAATATTTCTTTAAAATTCCCTACCTTTAACAGCTTTCTTTTCAAGTATATGAAAATTATTTTGTAAAACACACAAAACATTAAACTCTCTTTGGGCCATATGACCCTATTGCTCTCTGTTTTCAATCCCTTTCATGACTTGTATTTTCTTTAAAAGGTGAACTTTTGATATTACTCAGCAGTTTACTGTATTCATTTACATATTGTCTTCTTCCTTACTAACCCAAATAACAAGATGAAAGGACCATAAAATGAGATAATAAGGCTTCCTGATCATTGTCAGTATGATATATAGAAATACAGATGCAGAGAAAGGGTTTAAAAGAAAAAAAAAATCAGATAGGTTGATTAGCAAGTGGGGTAAACAAAGTGAAAAAAATCAAAGTGGAAGAAAAAATTGAAAGGGACAGAAATACATTTGTGAAAATATTTATATCACTTCTGATTCTTCAGAGTTGTGGCAACCTTTTAACCTAAAAATACACAGGGATCAATATAATATTTCAATGAGAGGTAAAGAGCACAAGAGTTATTTAGCATGGCCTTCTGGTTACAGAAAGGTCAGCCTCTGGATATCTCTGTTGGTCAGAAAGCCAAGATACTTCTCTGTTATTATAAATCTTTAGATACTTGATATACCACAAGCACTGCAAATCAAACACCAAAAAGGAGGGTAAAAATAACTCAAAATGTACTGGTGGATGATGCTGACCACCTCCCATAAAATTATGGCAATCCATCATGATATAAATAGGTGGTTTTCATAGATGATAGTTTTTTTTATTCCTTTTGTTTTTTTATTTATTTTTGAGACAGAAAGAGACAGAGCATGAGTGGGGGAGGGGCAGAGAGAGAGGGAGACACAGAATCTGAAACAGGCTCTGTCGGAACAGAGCCCAATGAGGGGCTCGAACCCACGAACCGTGACATCATGACTTGAGCCAAAGTCGGACGCTTAACCAACTGAGCCACCCAGGCACCCTGATAGATGATTGTTAAGTATGG
>NW_027527127.1:158790-164085 GCF_008692635.1 Crocuta crocuta
ATGATTTTTAAATATGGATCATAAAAAGTATTTTCTACGAGAATTTTATCAAGGTATAACATACATACATATAGGAAAACACACATACCTTAAAAGTTAGCTCAATTAGCTTTTATAAACTGAACACATTCATATTATCACCACCTAGATGGATAAATAAAATAGAACCAGCATCCTAGGAACTTCCTTACACCCCTTTCTGTGTACTAGCTCCTTCAATAATGACCTTGACTTTTAGTACCACAGATTAATTTTGCATTGAAAGGAGTCTCTTAAAAACTGAAAATAATGTTGGTTTAGTGTTTCATTTTAGGAAAATAATGATTGAAAGATACCAGGTTGAGGCACAGGGAATTTGGGAAAAAAAAAAAAAAAGTTGCACTTAGGAAATGTCTTTTACAAANGGTACGATGAAGTGGAAAGAAAGTGTTTACTTTATACCCAGAATGTCTTGGTTCAAATCCCCACTTCTGCTATATTCCGGTTGTGTGATATTGAGCAAGTAACTTAACCTTTTTGTGCCTTTCTTTTTTCATCTACAAAATGAAGAAATACTGCTACCTGATTTGTGGTAATTGTGTGAAGATTTAAATGCAGTGAGAACAGTGCTTTGTTTATAAGATATACTCAATAAGTATTTGCTGTCATGAATTAATTCCAAAATTCTTAAGCCAAACAATCCACATTTTCTATAATTCTCCTCGTAAAATTTGCCTTGAAGTAATAGAAGGGATAGACTTCAAAGTATTAGTATTGGGATTAAATGGCTTCATAATTACAAGGTGCCCAATATGTTGCCTGGTATAGAAAGTGCTTAATAGGGGCGCCTGGGTGGCTCAATTGGTTAAGGATCCGACTTCGGCTCGGGTCATGATCTCACAGTTCGTGGGTTCGAGCCCCACGTTGGGATCTGTGCTGACAGCTAGCTCANACCATCACCTGGAAGTGAAGAATAGAACTTTCCTCTATGGGTCCTAGGGTCCTAGCAGGATTTCAGGAACTTGAGGAGAGTTTAATAAGGGACAATTTACAAAGAAGAAGGCAGAGAATAAACAAACCACCATAACTTGTAGTAGAGAATGGCTATTATCACTCCTAGACTCAGGATTGAAGAGAAAGAGTGGTTACTGGTCCCTTAACAAAGAGAGAGCTAAAAGAATCACCTGACAGGAGGTTTGATAGCAGGCTAATGAATGCAGCTACCCTGAAGTTGATAAACACCCTGGTCTTTCTTTCCTCTCTCCCTGGGACCTTTTGTAAATGCTCCCATTAGCCAAATCCAACTGGAACCCAGAGGGCAAGAAACTGCTGATATGGTCCACTGAGGTCAGCCTCCCAGGGAAGAGAAAGGCAAAGAGTGGACCTAGAGGAAGAAACCAAAGACATACAACAGCCCAGAGAGGAAAACAAACTTTCTTCGACTCAAGGGATCAATGTCAGGGATGCCGATGTCAGAAAATAAACAAACATGCCAAGTGTTCCTTCCCAAGGCTCCTATATTATTTCTATCATTGGTAATGTCATATCAAAGAGTCAAATGTATCGCTGAGATATTTCCTCTTCTCTAACTGGGGTATCAAGGTCCTGGAATGTTCTGTGGGCTTTGACAAATGAAAATTAACATATATTATTCATTATTTCTTAACATCAAATACTTATAAAGACTTCTATATACCAGAAAAAGCACTAAAATCTGAGATACAAAGATAATCAAGAAAAATTCCAAGTTATTCCTTGGAGCTAAGAAGTGCTCAAAAGAGAAGTTTGATAATATAACAGATTTACGATCTCTCCAGATATACAATGCTATTTGGCAGGAAGTCTTTATAAAACATAATCACCAGGACCAAATGTGTATATTATACTATTAAGTACACGAGAAAAGAAACAACCAGATTGCACATTAGAACCTTCTACAGGAGCCACAACAATAGTTAATGAAAATCAAGTCATTATCTGTAAATGGTCTATTAGAAACCCAAAAGTAAAGTGTGCTTAACCAAAAGTTAGCATAGTTTGCTGTCTGATCAGGTCTATCTTTAAAGTGCTGTGTAATGAAACTGAATTCTTAAACTAGGCCTGAGTTTTCTCATCTGTAAATTAAATAGGTCAGTGCTAATTCAATTACCAGGCATTCTAAAACAAAAATTGGTATAATTATGGTAGGTCATTTTCTATCTTACATAACTTTTATCTAGACATAACTTTAATTCACAAATAGTTATTTTTAAATACATGGAAACATTACAAACCATGATTATAGCTCATTATCTTACTTGCCTTTAATTTTTTAAAATTTATTACTTAAGTATAATTGACATATAATGTTATATTAGTTTCAGGTGTATAAAATATTGATTCAACAATTCTATACATTACTATACTACTCACTGCAATAAATTTAGTCACCATCTGTTATCATACAACATTATGACAAGAGTATTGATTATATTCCCTATGCTATATTTTTCATCTCTCCGAGTTATTTTATAATGTTTGTACCTCTTAATTCCCCTCATCTATTTTGTCCATCCCCTCCACCCACCTCCCTTCTGGCAACTACCAGTTTGCTCTCTGTATTTAGAAGTATGTTTTGTTTGTGTTTCTTTGTTTTGTTTTTTGGCTTCCATGTGTAAGTGAAATCATAAGAGTATTTGTCTTTCTCGGTCTGACTTACTTCTTAGCATAATACCCTCTAGGTCCATCCATGTTGTCACAAATGGCAAGATTTCATTCTTAGACCGCTCTTAAATATGCCCCATAAACTTAAAATTCTGAAAGTTAAATTCAGTTTCTCTACTGAATCATATAAATACAGGATTTAAGGCTGAGATAGCTCAAAATGGAAAGGGCGGTGGGTTATATTCTAACACAACAGTAGTTTTTGTGAAAGAAAAAGCACATTATAAGGTTTCCAAGAGGAAGCACTTCATTTCAAAGCATTTAAATAACACTCTGATTCTTCAAAAAAAAAAAGCTGTGACACAATGGACATACTCACTAGAGAAATACAAACTACTGACACTTAGGTCCAGGCAAAATACAGCGGGAAGCAGAACAATTCAACCTCGTTTGGACCCAGTGGGAAGAGACCTTCTGAAGATGCCTTTAATTATTAAGTGTAAAACGTACTTATAAAATTAACATTTTTATAGTTTCTCAATTGTACTGCAGTGCAGTTGTGTGGACAATTACATGAAAAGATACAGCCTCTACCAAATCGTTTCCTGCCCCTCCTCACTAGGAAGTCAGCCTTGGACTATTCATTCTCTCTTCTTCCATGGCTATGAGGAGCATCTGCCTGTAGTCAGTGCCAAAAGAAGGAAACAGGGGATCCACTGAAAGGACCAAAGTCATAGAGGGCAGAGTATTTAAATAAGAGCTTCTGTCACCACTATATCTCCATTTCCTTTTAAAACTTTGATTCGTATGAAACTTATAATTTTGTAGTCAAATATGGTTTAATATTGGCTATTTCATATGCTTCAACCTCCTATGTTTTATGGAGATATGAGTAATAAACATTAAGTGCTTAATTTAAGTTGGTCACAATTCTGTGCACTGTATATGGATTATTTTAATTAATTGCCTGAAGAATCAATTAAATCATTCCCATTTTCTAGATGACAAAGTTGAGGCACAGAGAATATAAGTAACTTGATGAAAGCCACTCAGTGAAAAAGTGGTAGATACAAACCTGAATTTAAGCAGTCTATTGCCAGATTTCTTAACCATTTTCTACTTTCTTTTTTTATTAATTTTTTAATGTTTTATTTATTTCTGAGAGAGAGAGAGAGAGAGAGAGAGAGAGACAGCATGAGCAGGGGAGGGTCAGAGAGAGAGGGAGACACAGAATCTGAAACAGGCTCCAGGCTCGGAGCTGGCTGTCAGCCCAGAGCCGGACATGGGACTCGAACCCACAAACTGTGAGATCATGACCTGAACTGAAGTTGGACACTTAACCAACTGAGCCACACAGGCACCCCACCATTTTCTACTTTCTAACTGCTGTTTGGGCTGGGCTTCNAATGTTAGATAAATTTTACTTGCTCACTTTCATAATCTCTTTCAATAAAGTAGGAGATACTTTAACTAATTATTCTTTTCTTTTCCCCTGAGGTTTCTGAAGGTCAGATGCAGTTATATAACCTACTAACAAAATTGCTTTTAATTTTAGGTTGAATTAGTAATTGAAGGATAATAACACAGGGATAATTCTACAAATGTACATTAGGAAAATTCTTCAATGTCCCAAATTTTTATTGTTATATCACTCTTACGGGGGATTCTATTAACTCATTCAGGAGTCCCATATGCCAAGCAGTGGGTTCCTCAATAAATCTGGTAAATACTGCTCTAGAGACCTAACCAAGTTTTTAAAATGAAGAATTTACTGTAAGGTATATGGAAGATACGGCTTTTTAATGTTAATTCCTTTAAAAAACAAAAAGCAATACCCCTCACCAAAAGCACAGAATGGCTATAAATCAAAATACAGCTATATTTAAAGCAATCATTAAACATAACCCTTGATGAAGAATAAATGAGATCATAGGAAGTAGGGAAAGTTTTACCTGTGCAGTTAGTGCACTTATTTCTTGAGAGATCAACTCAAACATGCCAGTCACTTATTAAAAGTCTTCCATAAGAGATTCATGCAGTCACATGTTAAAGAATATTGCATGTGGGGCCAAATAGGCCTTTATTTAATAGCAGTTCTTTTTCCAAACTGTGTGAACTTGAATAAATTATTTGGTAGTTTGCTTAGTTTCCTCATGTATCAAAAGAGGAAATTATTCAACTAAATTCAATAGATATTATTCAAATACTTTATACTGTTCTAAGTGCTGGAAATAATTGGGAAGATAAAAAGATTTAAAAAAAAAAAAAAAGATACTGACATTGTTTTCACAGTTTTAGCCATGGTCAGGAAGGAGGCTTGCATCTAAGCAAATATAATTATGCATTGTGCTATATCCCTGTCAATAGCGGTATTGTACACACGGTGTCAGCAAAAATAAGGAGCGATGGCATCTTTCCTTGAGAGAAAAACAGAAGCACAAGTCCTTGATTTGAAATTTGCAAAGTTAAATAGGAAAACAACAGGTAGATGTGGAAAGAGGAAGACAATGCCAAGCAGAGAGGCACTTCAGATGTTAAGGATCAAATAAATTAAACTGCATCAAATATTCAAGAAACTGGGATAAATTAGTTCTTGGAGCTCAGGACACATGGAGGATGGCAGATGATGGGAGGTGAGAGGTGGAAGAGCCCACAACAGAGAGAACTTGGTTT
>NW_027527127.1:164133-164813 GCF_008692635.1 Crocuta crocuta
CAAAGGAGCTTGGGCAACTGTCCGATGGTCTTTTGTATTCATTCTTTACAGCATGGTATCTAATTTTGAAGATTTTACCATATTTTCCACACTAATATTTACGCTGATGTTTTAAGATAGTTAATATTGTTTAGGAAAGACCAATATTGGCATTGTTTAAAACCTAAATCTACAGTTGGAAAAATCTGAGACGATTATTCTGGTGTGGACATAATACTTGGCAAGGGAGTTGTGTTGTTCAGGAGCAAGTGCCCTAACTTGCCTCTGGAAGCAGGGTTGGCTACTGTCTTACTTAGGCCTACTGGATGCAGTGGAAATGATGGTGTTCTACTTCCAAATGTAGGCCTCACAAGGGCTTGGACTCTTTCGCTCCTTTGTTCATGCCTCTACCTTCACCAAAAGAACATACCTGAGCTAGAGAGCAGGAAGATGAGACATGTGATGCAGAGCCAAGGTTCCAAGTAATTGGAGATGATGTCATTTAGGTTGGCTGACAGCCAGACATATGGGACAGCTCAGCCAAGATCACCACAGATAGCTGGTCAACTACCAGCTAACTAGAGACATCTGCATAATCCCAATAGACAGTTGGAAAACTGCCTGACTGACTTGGAGATCTAAAAGAATAATAAATTGCTGGTGTTTTAAACTACTGAAGTTCAAAGTGGCTTGTTCAACAG
>NW_027527127.1:164943-165761 GCF_008692635.1 Crocuta crocuta
TACATAAACATTTGTTTTTACCAAGGAAAAAGGTGTCTGAAAAATTATATTTTTATTAATATCTGGATAAATTATTTATGAATTATTTGTAAGTGAAAGTTTGTAATTTTTATGAAAAAGCACTTAAAACTGGGAAACATTATGTTACTGCTGAAATTGAATATGGGCAAAAAATCACTTTCTAGAAATCAGACTCAATGAGTTATCTGGAAAAGAAGACAGTCAATATACTCGACACAGCTCCTCCAATTCCAACATGAAAATAAAATTAGCAAAGCCCTTTGGTTTTTGATTGTCAATTTTATAGAATAAAGAATGCAGTAATGTCAACCTTAAAAGATTTCTAAAGCTGCCTTTAATAATATGAACTCTTCTATGGTAGTTACATATTATAAATACAACAAAGAATGTATTTCTTGCTCAACATGTTCATTTGAGGTTCACTTGGATCTTACGAGTAGTCAAAAAAAGAAAAGGTACACCTTTTGTTCTCCTGTTTGCTAGATTTTTTACTCTGTTGTCACTTTAGATCAAAATTCCTGTTTATCTAATTTCCTTCATTATAAGCTCTAATTTCCAGTGGTTTATCATTCAGACATTTTCAAAGCAAAAATAGTGAATCAAAAATAATTCTCTGTGAATTAAACTGTCACCTTTGGTTAGTGTTTCTAGGATAATACATTTTTCAGTAAATTAAGCTGAAAAACAGCCAAAGGGAAGTAGTTAGGCTTGACATTCTTCCTCACAAAGCCCATGTAAAAAAACTTAAATTGTCTTGTAAATTAATTAGAAAATCTTAATAGGCAAATGTTTATTTC
>NW_027527127.1:166211-172435 GCF_008692635.1 Crocuta crocuta
TCCAACTTTGGCTCAGGTCATGATCTCGCAGTTCATGGGTTCGAGCCCCGCGTCGGGCTCTGTGCTGACAGCTCAGAGCCTGGAGCCTGTTTCAGATTCTGTGTCTCCCTCTCTCTCTGCCCCTCCCCCACTCGTGCTTGGTGTCTGTCTCAAAAATAAATAAACTATAAAAGTTTCTTAATAAAAATAATTAAAACAATATTGTGGAAAATGCTTTATTTAATGGAAACATCAACTTTCCAAAATACTACTGAGGCAAAAGGGAAGTGAAATTATTTTGATTTAAAGATATAATAACCGCCAGATGTTTTTTAAGAACACCAAGTACTTAGCAACTTTTTAAAGTTTATTTATCTTGAGAGAGAGAGAGAGAGAGAGAGATCAACTGATCCTGAGTGCAGGAGAGGGGCAAAGAGAGAGGGAATTAGAGAAACTTCCAAGCAGGCTCCACACTGTAAGTACAGAGCTCAGTGCTGAGCTCAAACCCATGAACCGTGAGATCACGACACTGACCCAAGCTAAAATCAAGAGTCAGGCAACCCAACAACTTTTTAAAAGGCCGGTACTCACTTACTTGGTAGAATGACCTACCTCTTGGCCTTTTGTATTTAAACATTACTGGAATGCATTAGCAATTGTTTATTGATCTCAGACTGTAATATCTGAGATAGAGGTTTAAACAGCAATGCAAAGTTAAATTTAAAATGGAAAACATATTCATTTTCACTGCTTCGTTTTAAAAATGGTTTCTTCTGATTTTAAAACCAATAAATGTACTTTGCAGAAAAGATGATATACAGAAAAATAACACAAAGAAATGAAAACAGTATAATCTCACCACTTAACCAGTGTCAACATACTGGTATATATTTGTACAGCCTTTTTTCTATTGATATATAAGCATACTTTTTTCAAACTAGAATTATCTTATATTTCTAGTCTTTCTCTTCCTTTTTGCCTCCTCCTCCTTGACATCATGTTCTCCTCCTTTATCAACTCAAGTGCCATTTTGGAGTGTTTCTTAATCAAACTGAAATGATCTAAGAATTTTATGAACAGTGTTGCACTTATTCCGTCTGATATTAGAAGCAATTAGTGAGGAAGATATTGTTTCTACCTTTTTAGAGATGAGGAAATTAAGACTCAGAAGTCTCAAGTAAGCTCACATAGGAATTGAAACTCCTATGTGTTCAGATCCATTCTCTCTGACTCCATAGGCTATAGCTTCATCCTTACCCTACTCTATCTTTGTTTTTTGGTTGGTTTTATGGAACCTCCCACAATAAACATCTCCCTGAATAATTAAAAAAAAAAATCTTTAAGAATTTATTTTGAAAAAAAAAGGTCATTATAGAGAAGCATCCATGTTTATTCTATTAAAAATACTTTCCTGTGTTGGCATCCTCCCAACTATAGTCTCATTAAGGATCCACAATCTTGTTTATCTTAGCCTGTACTATCAGAGGTAGCAGCTAAGATGTGCCTGTATCTAAGTCAAAAGAGGATGAAAAAGATGGTTCTTCAAATATATCCAATTTTGGAAATTGCANTAGTACCAGGAATTCTCTTGACTCCCTCATTTTATGGAATATACTCAGCATGGCATTTGTTTGGGGAACAGGGATTTAGAAGCAAATTATCAAAAGCCTATTGCTTGATATTTATGTTTATCAACCTGTCCATTTCCTGTTTTATCCTTAATATAATTGTGTGGGCAATCCATGAGGAAATAGAGGTCAACAGGAATTGATTCATTACCGCATGTGTGAAAAATAATACAGATTACTAAATATTTTCATGCTTTTATTTCACAAAACAGGCATTATCCTATATAATTAACACTTCAATTAATAGCCACAACCTTTTCATAGCCCAATCTTAACAGCTCCTTAGAGACTTAAAAATATACATGATCATTAAAGTGGACGTTGCATTCGTTAATGTATTCTATACTGACTAAAACCAATCTGACTACAAATTAATCTTTAAAAACCAAATAGACTTAATACGGCAAAAACAGCCAAGGTAAAGTGCAGTAATCTTCTTGTGTTGTTATGCATGATCCATCCTGAACTGGTTGAAGAAGTACAATAGTCCTAAAGTTGCAATAATAAATACTTGCTCAACTGATGTATAACAAGCAACACAAACCAATAATAATCAAAATGAAAACAAAGTGGTGCAGAAACACAACACCAATGCTTTTACAAAACCTACAGGCGCTGACCAATGGCACAGCCGGTCAACAGCACACGTACACCTCAGATGAAACTCTCCTAATAGTGCTTGGCACCACAGTGAACAAAACTGCCAATTGGAGCCAAAAAATTTCTAATCAACAATGAAGTCCATCCCATTGTTTTTTGTTTATTTGCTTGACCGTTCAATGTTCTGAAGATGCTTCCAACCATACACCACGCTTATCAAAATATACTTGCCCTGGACAGAACCACCCTTCCCTAACCTGCAGTCTTGCAGTCTTTTCTCATAATTTTATTCCTTCTGTATCTTGATCCATTTTTCCTCTCTTTCTCACCATCAGTCTATCTCTTCTTTCCTCTATGTCTTCTAAAACCCTAAATCATTTTGAACAGTTGCTTTTATGTCCTCAGTCTCACTTACTTAATCACAGACTCTTCTTATTTAGAATTTAATCGTCATTTTCATTTGTCTGCAGTCATAACAGGTTAAAGGCTTGCCTCCTTTTATCCCTTGTTATGGTTTGACTGTCTGCTCTCAAACTTCATATGCTAGAATTTCAATGCCCAACGTGATAGTATTAGGAGGTGGGGTCTTTGGGAGGTGCTTACATCATGAGGGTAGAGCCTTCATGAATGGGCTTAGTACCCTTGTAAAAGAGGTCCCAGAAAGCTCCGTAGCCCCTACCACCATGTGAGAATACAACAGGAAGATGGCAGCCTACAACCCCAAGAAGAACTTCACCACAATGTGACCATGCTAACACCTGGATCTTGGATATCCAGCTATCAGAACTGTGAGAAATAAATGTAATTTGTATGCCAGCAAGTGTCTGGCGTTTTGTTATAGCAGCCTGAATGGACTAAGACATCCCTCATATTTAAGATCATGTAGCAAATAAATATTTTGGCATATTAGCTGGGGTTCCCTCTGTTCTTGGAGACTATGAATGACTGTTTCCCCTTGATACGTTTGTTACCATAAAGATGCAAAGAAAAAGATGCTAAGGCTTAAATACTGTGTTTCTAAGTAAGCATCTGAAATCTATGGAACAGATCAGAGGTATGCATTGCAAAATCATCAGTATATTGAGTAACAATGACATGTTATCTATGCCATACATAAGAGTTGGGGAAATCTGAAAGATGATACAGAAACAGTCCGCCTCATCCCAAAGTTTGATAGCTGGAAAAAGCATGGGACTGAAAAGGATTACAGTGAGTATGACCAAGAGCCTTTATTGTGAGTTTCTGAGGAGGGACTGTAGCATCCCACTCCAACTGTGGAATCAAGTCTCAGAGACCTGGCTTGCTAGGTAGGATATGGCCAGAGAGGTTGAAGACACTCAGAGTCCCCTTCGCCAACCCTATCTCGGTAGCAACAGTGCAGTAGAATCAGCAATGGATAAATAAATTGTCAAAGCAGGTGAAACTGAAGGGATTCTCCTGGACACTTGAGGCAACCCTAAATTGAGATGAAAAAGGGCACAGAAATGGACATGATATCCAAAGGCTTGACAGATTCCAATCATCTCTGGTAATCCTTCAGCAGAAGGGCCAACATGCAGAAACAGATATCATGAATTCATTGTATCAGCAAAAGACTCCAAGTGAGCATGACTATGGGCCTGTCACCCCTAATAATTGAGTGTGACATAAGCCCCTTGACACTTAGAGTTTGACATGTTATCACGACCAACATATTGTTGAACATCACAGCAATCAATGCCTTCAGCTTAACCTTCTTTGCCCTGCTATGTTTCCATGGCTTTGAACATTACTTTGCATCCATACACGTAGCTAGTTCACGCCTTCTCATCCAATGTGAATTATTCTGACCCATGAATCATAGTGAATTACTCCTTCTAACCACATATTACCATTCTTGAACCCTCTTACCCTACTTTAAAATTCAACAAATATTACCTACAATGAGAGGCATGCCATGAGGTTTGAGTGAATGACGATTTAGTTTCTATATTCCTGAAGCTTGCTGTCTCCTCAGGCAGGTAAGTAAGAAACAAGTTAAGTAAATAAGTAGGTAAGTAAGTAAATAAGGATTATAAAATTTCAAATGCTAAGGTGAGAAGACGTACATAAAAAGAGAATTTCAGGGCCAACTGACATAAATAAGAAACCCCTTCTAAGAAGGCAACATAGGACTTAAGTCTGAAAGATGAGATAGGGTCAGACTCTTGAAGAAGGGAGGTGGGAATAGAAATGCAGAACAGCACGCACAAGGGGAAACAGGGAGAAGAGAACGACAAAAGTTCATGGCCAAAAAGGAATGAGGAGAAACCCACAGTATAGATGTTACTCCAAATGCAGCAGAAAGGCTTTGGTGAGGTTAAGTAGAGGAAGGCTATGACCTAATTTGAATTTTAAAAAGATCTTTCTGGTTATTGTGAAAAGATAGGAAAGAGGGCAAATGAGGCAATGGGGAGACTCCAATGCCTCATCCCGTTCCTGTAAACTCTCAACTTCTCTTCATGGTGGCCATGACCTCACCATCAGATGCATCTCCCTCTCTCCCTCAAGTGTCCATCATACTTGTCTTGATTTATCAGTATCAGTATTGATTTATCAGAATCAGTAGTGATTTATCAGTATCAGTCTTGATTTAATTCAGTTTCCCATTCTCTTGGTTTCTTTTTCAAGTCTTCTATAATTGCTGAAGTGGTTATAGAACCCTGCCCTCTGTGTCTCCATGGCATATGACATTCCATTATGTTCTCTCTCCTGCTTCCTTCTGATTTCATGGGAATAAATACCCTTCCTCTTTTCAAAAATGTGGGCTCGGTTACTGACTACAGGCCTCTCTGTGATTTTGATTCGTTTCTTTTTCTCCTCATTTCTATACATCTAGCAAGCAGTATGCTTTAGTGGAAGAAAACCAGCTTCTGAAACTGGGCATTCAGAACTCAGGCCTCTGTTTCTCATACTTCAGTATGTATCAGAACGTCCTGGATGAGCCTGTTAAAAACTGCAGGTTGCGGGGCACCTGGGTGGCTCAGTCGGTTAAGCATCTGGCTTCGGCTCAGGTCATGATCTCATAGTTCATGAGTTCAAACCCCCGTGTCGGGCTCTGTGCTGACAGCTCAGAGCCTGGAGCCTGCTTTGGATTTTGTGTCTCCCTCTCTCTCTCTGCCCCTCCCCCGCGTTTGAAAACTGCCGGCTGCCAGGTGATTATGATGCAGGCATAAAGTGGATTACATTTTGAGAAACTCCACTCTAGGCTCAGCACTTTCACTGACTGTGTAACCTTGAGTTCATCAAGGCACCTCTCTGAGCATTTGTTCTTTAGAGTAAAACAGAGTGGATTAAACTGGTTCTTCTCTATGGATATCCTCAGCACTCACATTCTCCTAATCTGTGTCTGATATCTAACGGTGAGGGGAAAGGATGCAAAAATAATAAAACTGTATCAACTAAGAATAACTACTGAAAATTAACAAACATTTATCCTTGAGCTTCCTAAAAGTAGAGATAGAAATGAAATAATAGCATGTTATAACGTTGTTATCAAATAAAAGGAAAGGCATTTATCCTAGCTCTAAACTCTGAGAGTTTCTCAACCTAAGGTCCACAGGGACAAGCGAAATAGGTCCATTAATTCAGAGGATCCCTGACCTTGGATAGGAAAATAATTGCATGTTTATTTTTTACAATATCTAACAGAAATGTATCATTTTCTTTCTGTATGATTTTAGGCAACTGACCATTATTAGCAGTACTTGAGACTTTTATCACAAATAAAAGTCACAGATTTATTTATATCACATGATACTTGTTGCAAGTGTCTTCCTATACTGCTTACTCTCATCACCATTTGGAAATTAGAGTGGCCAATAACTCCTCTTGTGTATTTGGTTAATGCATTAAAAAAGAATTGTATCTTTAAGCATACCACAAATGCATTTAATATTTTGATAATTGTAATGCAGTACAATTGCTTTTCTTTGTAATTTCAGGTACTTCATAGTATGTATTTTAAAACAATATTCTGAGAAGGGGTCCAGGAGATTC
>NW_027527127.1:172524-178721 GCF_008692635.1 Crocuta crocuta
AGATAGTTCTTTTCCATGGAATTTTTCTTCAACTTCCTTATTTTTTTTAAGTTCATTTATTTATCTTTGAGAGAGACAGAGGCAGCATGAGCGGAGGAGGGTCAGAAAGAAAGGGACAGAGAGAATCTCAAGCAGGCTCCCCACTGTCAGCACAGAGCCCAATGCGGGGCTCAAACTCACGAAATCATGAGATCATGACCTGAGCCGAAACCAAGAGTCAGATGCTTAACCAAATGAGCCACCCAGGCTCCCCTCTTCAACTTCTTAATATCATTTGAGCAGTTTTGTCAAACAATTGAAATACGATACCTAAAAAGAAAAAAAAAAGTCATTTACTGAATGTATGGGTGCTATGTGAAACACTTAATGTGGTGTGGTCATTTGTAAACTGAGAACAATAATTATTCAAAAGCCTTAAGAGTGATTGCTTTTAAATGTGCTAGTTGTGCATTCCAGCCACAAGTTGTGATCTACACTTGAAAACACAAGAAGAACTTTAATAAGTTAAAAAAGAACAATAATCCTTTTCTAGAATCTCTTTTTAGTGATACCGTATAAAGAGTGCTAAGTGGGGTACAGACCCAGTCAGCCCCCATTCAAATCTTAAGTCTGGATCTGAGGAGGGAGGTCAATCAGTATGTGCGCTTGATGAAGGAGACTCTTACTTGTACTGTGACCTTAGGAAAGTTACCTAACCACTGATCTTCAGTTTTCCCATGTGAAAAATGGGGCTAAGAGAACATACTTCACATGATTGTTAAGTGGAGTCAGTCACCCACAGAAAGCGCTTAGCACAAAGCCTGCTACACAGAAGTACCCAATAAATACCAGCTATTATTATTGTTGTTGTTGTGATTATTACTATATTGTGTTGTTACGATCTGTGCCTTTCTAAACTTCACAATGGATTTGAGGCTTTTACAATGAAAAACAAATATATAAAGCCCAAATATAACATGTGATAATCATGAAATCAAAAATAAAAAAGGCATAGGGACGCCTGGGTGGCTCAGTCAGCTAAGCGGCCAGCTTCGGCTCAGGTCATGATCTGACGGTTCGTGGATTCGAGCCCCGTATCGGGCTCTGTCCTGACAGCTCAGAGCCTGGAGCCTGCTTCAGATTCTGTGTCTTCCTGTCTCTCTGACCCTCCCCTGCTCACAATGTCTCTCTCTCTCTCTCTCTCTCTCAGAAATAAATAAAACATTAAATAAATTTTTAAAAAGGCATAATAAATCTATATGCTAAACTTCTGGCTAAATAAAGCTAAAGAATTAGGCTCCAGACAAAGCTCTGTATTCTCTGCTATCTAGGAAATAAAGCAAACAATGGTATATGTCACTTTCACAATCTAGAGAAACATTTTTTAAAGGTATATTCATTCCATTAAGGTGCCTGGGTGGTTCAGTTGGTTAAGTATCTGACTTTCGCTCAGGTCGTGATCTTGTGGTTCATGAGTTCAACTCCTGTATGGGGCTCTGTCCTGACAACTCGGAGCCTAGAGTTTGTTTTGGATTCTGTGTCTCCCTTTCTCTCTGCCCCTCCCCTGCTCATGCTCTGTCTCTCTCTCTGTCTCTCTCTGTCTCTCTCTCAAGAATGAATGAATAAATAAATAAACAATAAAAAAATAAATAAAGGTATGCAGAGCAGGCCACCCCAAAATATGTTACTTTGGCATACTGGTTATTTTGAATTTAAGTTACTTAAATGTAAAAAGGGCACTCTGACCCTCCTTTGTCTCTCCTAAGTCACCCATGTAAAAAGTGCCCTTACTGTACCAGGAGGTAAATAGACATCCTTATCACCAGAGAGAGGGATTCAGGGCCTAGAAGGCTGTCTAAACAAATCTTTTTACCAATTTACCTTACTGCCCCAAGACCAAACTGCTTTGTCTTGCAAATGCTTCACAGATTTATTGCTTCTTTGCCTAAAATGTATAAAAGCTACCCGTTTTGGTCACTTCTCTGAGGCTCATATTTCTGTGAGCTTCCAAACATATGAATTAAACTTGTTTTTCTCCTGTTCGTCTGTCTAACATCAATTTAATTCTTAGACCAGCCAGAAAATCCTTGAAGTACAGAGGAAAGATTTTCCTCCCTAAAAGCTGTGTTACAGACTGAATGTTTACATCTCCCTCTCCCCACCTCAAGATCCACATGATGAAATCTTAATCCCTAGTGTAATGGTGTTAGGCCTCCTGGAAGTGATTAGGTTATAAACGTGGAGCCCTCATGCATGGCATTAGTAGCCTTAGAAATGAGACTTCCAAAACTCCCTTGCCCTTGTTGCCAAGTTACACACAGCAAGACAGACATTTATGAACCAGGATGTGGGTCCTCACCAGACACCGAATCTACCACTGCCTTGATCTTAGGCTTTTCAGACACTAGAACTGTGAGAAATAAATATCAGTTGTTCATAAGCCAGCCAGTCTATTGTGTTCCCTCACAGCAACCCAAACACACTAAGACATATTGCAAATGCTAGCCTTTCTTACAGAATCCCTAGTGTAAAGATATCCTGTTAACTAGGATCACAGAAACAATGATTCTTATTTCCAAAGACGTGACCATGAACCCCTTTTCACAAAGTACCTATTAATACCCCAGAGACTTAATCTTCTGAACATGACTTGGAAGGTATTCTTGGTAGAAAGCCTAAGTATTTATCAGTAAGACAAATTATCAAACTTTTTTTCCTACTGGTCTTTCTTATGAAATAAATATACTGTTGGAAGTTTTTGCCAAAGTAGAATTAATATAATAAATGATTTCATCTATGGCAGTTTCTATAGTAAATTAAAAAAAAAAATCTGAAGTGCTATAAGGCAAATAAAATCAAAAGAATGTAGCCTGCGTCCGTTGTTGTGATCTCAATAATAAAATATCCTTAGCCCCACGTGTCTTAACTTTGATTTGCACAGGAAACATCCGAGAAATGTTCAAGGTGGGGTCTGAGAATCTCCACTTCTAACAAAATCTCAGTGATGCTGATGCTGCTGAACCGGAGACCGCAGTTTGAATGGCAAGGCCATAGTCTATTCTTTCCTCATAGCAACTTCCAGAGCCAATTCTCAAATTTGTAACAAAGAAAACATAAGAGACACCATCTTCAGACACTGTGTCCAAAAAAGAGCAGATAAGCTTTTCATGTCCCTTTTTCTTAAATCATACGTAACCTTTTGCTGAGGGGGGGAACATTACGACAGAGTCCACTTTTTACCAGGAGAGAAACTAAGTTGTTTTCTGATGCTTTTGCCTGAAATCAAGTGTAGCCTTCAAAACTGTAGAGGAAAAAAATTGTCAGCAGGAGTCTTGAACTCTCTACCATCAATGGTATCCTGCCAGGTTTTGTCTCTTTCCTTCCTGCAGCTATAAATCTTCTTTCTTTCCTGGCTCATCTGTGTCAGGTCCTTCCTTCCGCCCTTCACAGCTAAAGCCACTGATACTTTCTTCTTCTGAAAGACACTGAGTTTTAATACCGAGGGCAATATAATAGGAGGCGAAAATTACTCCTAGCAGCTGTGATGGACTATAGATGGCCACAAAATTCCCTGACACTTTTTTCATCAAGAAGCAGCCTCTAACTCTCCTCCCCTTGAAGCTGGGCTAGTCTTGGTGACTTGCCTCAAATGCAGAACACAATGAATGTGATATTATGGGTCTTTCAAGGTTAGGTCATTAATAGTAGCCTTTCGATTCTTTTTGGGTTTCCAGAAATACTTTCTCTGGGAGTCGTAAGTTGCCGTGTATGCAAAGTAACTACACTGAAACCATCATGCTGGGAAAAGCCGTGGGTCCGTGCTCTGGTTGACAGGCCCTGCTGAGCTCAGCCTTTCAGCTCTCCTCACAAAGGCACTCTACATGTGCATGAAGCTGTCTTGGACCCTCCAAGCCAGCCCATCCACTCTCAGAATACAGCCAATTGACATCAACTGATACAATATAGAGTAAAAGAATCAGTGAACTGAACCCTCCCAAATTTCTGATCCAGAAAATCCTGAGATAAAGTAATTGTTATTTTAAGCCACTATATTTGTAATATTTTGTTAGAAAGCAATGGAAACTCAGAAAAATACTCTAGGATCTCCCCTGAAAGAAGACATGGCCCTGCATCACAGTCCTCTTGACCGAGACATAAATATTTTGCCTCTGTGGACTGTTCTCCTGGACATTCATCCTGCTGTTGCCTAGGTTTCTATTTAACAGATTACCCTGTCTCCCAGCATTCAGTCTCCTCTTAGCTTCATCTACTTTTCCTCCCTTACTTCCAGTCTACACTACTAAAATCCCAGGATGCTTTCGACCTGCTTATAAGAACCTCCCCCAAAGGTTTTCTGGGCACCTTTCCCTTCTTCTCAGGAGAGAAGTTTTTCCTTATCTCTGCCAGTTTACCTACTTCTAATCTCACCTGATTGTTCCAATATCTGTATATGTGGTGCTACAGTGAGCACTAATCTCTGTTTAATACAATGCCAGGCCTAGGTGTAAGTGCCAAAGAATGAATGAATGACGACTGGATGAAGGAGTGAGTGGATGGGTGGATGGGATGGGTGAAGTCAGAGGTTATGGTCTACCACTCCACTGAAATCAGAACTCATCGATACAATCAGAAAACGTGAATGGTCTTTCCTCGGTCCCTAATTTAATTTCTATTAATCACTTCCTGTGGCCAATGTTGTCACCTACTTCTTAAAAACTACTTCCCTTTTTGGTGTCTCTGGGATCACATACTGTTTACAATTTCCTGATATTTTCATGGACCCTTCTTTGTGAGCTTCTCTCTATCTGCCCTTATTTTATTTTAAACCTTCTTTATTTTTTTAAATTTATTTTTGAGAGACAGGGAGAGACAAACTATAAGCAGGGGAGGGGCAGAGAGAGAGAGAGGGAGACACAGAATCAGAAGCAGGCTCCAAACTCCAAGCTGTCAGCACAAAATCTGACACAAGGCTCAAACCGTGAGATCATGACCTGACTCGAAGTCATATGCTTAACCAACTGAGCCACCCAGGAGTCCCTGCCCATATTTTAAATGCAAACTCTTCTCGGGGCGCCTGGGTGGCTTAGTCGGTTAAGCGTCCGACTTTCACCTAGGTCATGATCTCGCGGTTCGTGGGTTCGAGCCCCGCGTCGGGCTCTGTGCTGACTGCCAGCTCAGAGCCTGGAGCCTGTTTCAGTCTGTGNTGCTTCTCGCTCCCTTTTCCTTTGAACTGTGTGCAATATACTTTTGACATTTCATCTCCCAAATGGCTTCAACTCCACACACTGCCCCCAAATTAGTTATCTTTAATTACGGCATCTTGCCTGTATTACTACCTGGGTGGTACACACATCAAATTCTCACACTGATGTCCCTCCTCAGATCTTGACATACATTTGCCAGGATTGTTGGAAATCTTTACTTGGACATCTCACCAACACATCAAATCCAATGTATACTAAATACAACTCATCACCTCTCCATAATCGTGCTCCTTGGCCATATTCCCAATCCTATCCAATGACACCGCCATTCTCTAGATTTTTAAGTTATTTTTAATTCATTCTTTCAGACACTTAACTGCATTAGTGCTAAGCCCTATTTACTCCAGATCCAAAATGTCACCTAAACTCTGGAATGGTCTTCCCACCTATAATATCCAAACTCTGCTTACTATCCAATTCAGTCTATACCATACAGCCAGAGTCATATTCCTAAACCCTGCTTGAAATTATTCCAACCACAGTTGCCCAGTGGTTCTTACTCACCCAACAGATCCCATGTGGGTGGTCTGTCCTTAGTGGTTTTTCCTCTCCTTCAACACTCTTCTTTAAGATTTTGTCTCCATGAATTTGTTCTTGATGTCCAACCATTTGCCTTATGCTTCCCTTACCTTCTACTCCATAAAAAATTAATCTCCCCCATTCTTCTATTATGTCAGTCATTTGTTCATGTGATTTAGGAATAATCATTACTTGACTGAATCAAAGTTAGTGTGTATGTATGTGCATCTCCCCAACATATTATGAAGTCTGAGCTGGCAGAAATTATTATTTTAATTTTTTATTCCCTACTACAACTATCACTGTATATTACACACAGAAAATGCTCAGTACACTTGTGTTGAATTTGAAGCTGCTGAAAACTTCATCAGTTTTCAGCTACATTCATTTCTTTTTTTCTTTTCTTTTCTTTTTTTTTTTTTTACTGAGTTGTAA
>NW_027527127.1:178730-179192 GCF_008692635.1 Crocuta crocuta
TAATGTGTACCAAATGGGGCACATTTCAACTACTTACACTATTATTTTAATGTTTTCATTGAACACAGGCATCTCTTAGTAGCCTCTAGGTACATTTAAACTTTTAAGATAAAAGGTAGTTTCTGTCAAAATGATTTACGCTCAATAACATTGCCAATTACAATCAAATAATTAAGACATACTCAAATGCCACAAAGCTTCAACTAAGAGAAATACGAGGGGATGCCAGTGGATAATGGTGATATTTGATAATCGCAACCTCCTCTTTCCCTCCAGCCATTGTTCTGCTGCAGAATCAGTCTTAAGAGATTCTTGCAGCCAGATGTTAGCACAGAAATATGATTACAAACTACACTCAATTTCACTACACTTCCAACATCCCTGGTTTGGGAAATTCAAATGGATTTATATGTCTGATGGTCAGGAACTAGAGGTTTAAAAGATCTGTCGCCTGAGAGCCCG
>NW_027527127.1:179741-186381 GCF_008692635.1 Crocuta crocuta
GTGATTACCATTCAGAACTCATGTGCACATGCGATTAAATATTCTCTTTGGAGAACTATTTTGTCATATAAAAATGTAAAATTAAAAGAAGTACAAAACACTGGGACAGATAGCACCTTTAATAACACTGTAATTCTGAATCTGTTCTGTTTATGTTAGGAAATATTTCTCTTTTAACTGTAGCTATAGTACAATTAGAGATATGCTTTAATTTTTCAGATAATAGTCTCAACTTTGTTTGGATCAGTATAACCCTGTAAAAGTTAACACTTTGCAAGTTACAGCAAAATCCTGTGGGTGCTCCATCCAAGTCCACCGAGACTCCATTAAGCGTTCTGTGTGCCCATCTCCTGGCTTCTCTGGGCTTTGCTTTTCCAAAATCTGCACCTGCATATCTTTGGATGACTGTCCTCAGGCTTTTAAAGCCGCTTCACCCAAAAGACCAGAGAACTGGCAATGGCTTGGTGTTTATGTCACCTCAGGGTNCAAGAAACTCTAAGCCATAATTTAGGCTCAGAGTATTCCAGTAGGATCAGCCTGAGGCTAGGACTGTGCCTACCATTGCCTTTAGCATGACTTCTTTCCTATTCCTCTTCTACTTCTCTTGCTCACTTCCCTGTCATCCCTGGGAACACTTCCTTAATAACTGTATGCACATTCCTATCTCCAGATGGGGTTTAGGAAAACCCAACCTAAAACAGAGGTATTGCCCCAAATCTAGTAGTAAAGACATCAGATTTCTATTTGAAGACACAAGACATACAGTAATGGGGTAGGACATACCAGTGAGTGGTGAGGGCTATTTACTAAAGCAAACAGCTTCCTCTCCCTATTTTTACACTTACACGCAGTCCATTCCTGTAACCTGCTACCCACTTTCTACTCTTTAGCTGCCTGCCAGCTATCAACTACTTTCTTCAGTCGGCCTCCATTTTGTATTCCATTCTCCACAATAGTTTACTATTCTTTTATTCTTTTTTTTTAATGCTTATTTATTTTTCAGAGAGAGACTGAGAGTGAGCAGGGGGGCAGGAGAGAGACGGGGTGAGACCCAGAATTCAAAGCAGGATCCAGGCTCTGAGCTGTCAGCACTGAGCTTGACCCAGGGCTTGAACTCACAAACAGCGAGATCATGACCTGAGCCAAAGTTAGACACTTAATTGAGCCCCCCACGTGCCCCGAATTTACTATCCTTTATCTTGGTTAATACCTTGTTGGTGTTATGTGAAGATTTTGAAAAAGAATATCTACTGGAGACCGAGAAGACCTGAATTCTAAGTTACATCTCTTCTGTTTCCTCTCCAAGTAGGCTTAGCATTTCTCCATGGGTTACTACTAGTATTCTGAACGGGACAGTTTTGTGCAGGACTGTACTTTTCATTGCAGGATATTTAACACACCTTGCTCTCTCCACTAGATATACATAGCATTTCCTCACAGTCACTGTGACAATGAAAGAGAAAACTGAGAGAGAGAGAGAGAGAGAGAGAGAGAGAGAGAAAAGAATTCCTACACCTATTTTCAAGTGCTGCCAGGGAGAGAGTTTCACCCACCTCCTACCATCTTTCTGAACCAGTAAATAAGCAATAACGTTCTTTGTATTGTCTATGATTTGAAGTTACTCTTCAACTTACCAACTTCCTTCTCTGGCCTTGCTTTCACCCATGCTATTCAGAGATACGGGCACTCTGATATACAGAGGAGTAAAAGGCTTCTGAAGTAATATTTTCCCATGTGATAAATACAGAGTTTATTTTATAAGGCTGGTAAAAGTGTTCACAAGTAAACTGTCACTAGTTGCTCATAATTTAAATAAGATACTTAATGATTGTGAGGTGCAGAAAGCTTGGGTTGAGTTTAATTAGGCATCTGAACTCAAGAGCACATTTAGCAGTAGTGCACTAAAAATATGATTAAGAAATAAATCATTATAAAAATAGGATTTAATTATTAGGTTTATTGCATTATGTACTTAATAATGCCACATTGAAAGGATTTACTGAATCTTTAACTTCAACAAAATGTTAGGGTGTACAACCGTGGCTCGGTGGCGATTTTTATGAGTATTATAATCCATTCAGATGATCAATTACTAAGAGTATTACAGCATATTATGGTTCTCTTGGAGGTGGATCACAAAACAAATAGTGCTTCTGTTCATTACTTTAGGATATCTCTAATAAAGCTGTGAGCTATTCAACCAATGGTTCAATTAGATGTTGGACTCTTACTGATTTTAAATTATTTAACATCAAAAGTTACTTGTCAACTCTAAAAATGACAGAAAATGGTGGGCCAGCAGCAGGATAAATTTGCAATACTTCTATTTGATACAATACTCCCGAATCTACCCCTTATGTCATGTTATCCACGTATACCGCCTCTGACCTCTTGCATATCTTACAGCCATTATCCATATATGTTTTGCAACTGAAGGGATAACAAAGTCTGCTACCTTCCTATTGGGAAACATTTTAAGAGCAAAGGTAGAAATAATATGCATTTATGCCAGTGACTGTGGCAGACTCATCTTGGGCTGGGAGGAGACTGTGGGGATAAAGAACACAGAGAGAGGGTCATCATTTAATATGAGCACAAGACCGTCATCACAGCCTGTGCTTGTAATTCAGTAGTTTAACTTTGAGCTTCCCCCCAGATTAGTCAACCTCTGCTGGCTCCCCCCACATAAAAATTAGTATCGCTTTCTTGGCTTTCCTTTACACAAAATTCCTGTGTACAGATTACCATTAATGATCTCCTTTATTGATACCAGTTAGTAAAAACTAATAAGGGTTCACTCAACAAATATTTATTGAATGAATGAATAGCAGTTACTTTAAAGAGTCTCTAACAGAGTTCCAGTTATTGGAAATTGATATATTTCCCATATTTATAAAGAAAATTATTATTTGATGAAGTCCAGTGTTTTCATTTTTGCTTTATTTTGGGGAGGTTAATTACTGATNTCCTACTTCTATTTCCTCTTCCAAAGAGCCCTACCATTTTGTCATTTGACTGCTGGAGGACTTCATTTCCACATCTACACAAAGACAGAAAAAATGTCAAGATGCTTTTGCATGTATCCCAATAGTTACTATCTTTACTTAGGTATTCCTCTTCTCTCATTTGAACAGATCCTAGCCTCCTAGCCTCCTTAGATGACCGCCCACTTGTATTCTCCCCATCCATATTCTACTCCATACAATGCCATTGAATGTTNGTAGCAGTACATATTACATAGTCTTATAATATTGCTTTAGATATAGATATATAAACAGATAGAGATATAGATATGTAGGTATATAGGTATATCTCTCTCTATATTTCCCATTCAAATGTCACCTCCTAACTCAGGAATGCTTGTACATGGTACAGTCCCAATCAAATTTGGTTGAATTCAACACACTAAGATTCCTTTCAACCCTAAAATCTGATGGTTCTAAGCAATTATTAAAAACAAAAAAAAAGCTAAAGATCTTTCAGTGAATTACTTAATTACTTANCTCTTCACTTGGGGCCAACTGCCAAACTCCCAAAATCTACACCACAGTCAAAGCAAAATACTCATTGGTTCCTGACCACAATGGCTTCATGACTTCATACTACCCGGCATTTGCCTTCTCAGCCATTAGGGTGTAAGCTCTAACAAGGCAGAAACATGTCTTTTTCAGTTTAATATTTTCAGTATCTAAAAGATTATTTGCAAACAGGAGGTGTTTGATAAATGTTTGGAGAGAGCTGGAATTTAAAGCACTGTTAACATTCATGATGACAGNCGGAGATTGGAAAAACATTAGGATACAAATAGCTAGGAATGGTAGATGCCACTGTCGGTCTACTTCTTTGAACTGTATGAGCTAAAAGAGCCTATTAGACAGTTTGAGCACTTATTAAAACTCTTCTTCTTTGAAGACAGTTCTAAATAATACAATTGAAGCAAAAGGAATTTTAGCTCATTGGCTTNTGAATGTTAGGAAAATACTAACATATCTATATTATTGCACTTACGAAAATACTAAATAAATATCCTTTACTGTCACTAGAGAGGATATCTTTAGCACCCTCAGAAATGTTGAATATTGTATAATGTCAGTTCTACAATGTCCAAATATTCAATAGTAGACAGCTATGATTACTTGTTACATCATAATTCACATCTTTGAAAAATACTTTTTTGGGTCACCTGGGTAGCGCAGTTGTTTGAACATCTCACTTCAGCTCAGGTTGTGATCTCAGAGCTCATGAATTTGAGTCCCACGTTGGGCTCTTTGCTGTCAGGGCAGAGACCACTTTGGATCTTCTGTTCCCTTCTCTCTCTGCCCCTCACCTGCTCATGCTCTCTCTCTCAAAAATAAACATTAAAAAAAAGAAATAATACTTTCTCCAGAGGGCAAAGTAATTTTGCAAAGGCAAAGGACCTTTAACAAAAGATATACTTTAATGAAAATATGATATATTTCCTATTCCCTTACCTTGAAGATTGTGCTTGTCCATTTTTTAATCCTTGAAGTTCAGTGAAAATAATTTGTTTATAACTAATTAGTAACATCTTAATAATTTCTTTCTTTTACAAATTTCTTATCAGAGAAACGTTACCATCTGTGCCAGTTATTTAGTGATTTGTTTTCTCAGATTCATACCCGTTCACCCTTCTCTACTCTGCTTGATGATGCTGAGGTTCAAACTCTGCAAGTCATTTTTCCATTTCACTGGCTGATTCCCCATTAGGATCTGGCAATAGGGAACACTATAGGGAAACAGCGGGACTAGAGTAGGGAAAAGGACTTAATCATTCCTCTTTGCTTCCTGCGGACTGACTGTTCCCAGTAGCAGGATCCCAGATTTGCTTCCTCAAGCCTACAGCAGCGCTCATTTTTAGTAACAGCTGTTGAATCCAGTTGGCATTTTCCCCCTAACACTTACAGAATGAGCTTCAGTGCACCCCTGCCTTACGAATAGCAGCACCAACTGGCTGGCAGATGTCTGGGACTCAGTCTTATCCGGTCCCTTGCACTACCTAAGAGATCCGAGCCTCAGCCAATCAAATGCTCCCTCCTTGGAGATCTGAGTTCCAGATCAGTAGAGTCCAATTCCTCCAAACATCGAGATTTTAGCAATTCCAATCTTTCTCTTAGTTTTCTCAGTGTCAGGAGTGGTAGCTACTTCATGCAGTTGCTACCTGTGTTTTCTTTTTCAGTTTTCCAACGCCTGAATCACAATTCCTTGTGCTAAAATTCTCTTTTGTTAAAATAACTGGAGTGGTTTCTGTCTGTTAACTGGATTCTCAGTTGACATACCATTCCAAACCCAAACTTGTGACTGTAACAGTGGAATTAGGGAACAAGTTTTGGGTCTGAATTCAATGGATAAGAAAGAATTCTCACATTCCTTCAAATGCCACCTAATTCTGTATTACTTTCCAGTATCGTTTTCTACTGTTTTCATAATATAAATACATTAACGATTCCACTATTAGCATAGGGGCATTTAAGCATCTGGACAGCCATATGTACAAATGCATTCTTTCTGTAGATGGGACTCAGTTGTATTAAAATGAAACAAACATTTTTATGCCAGTCACAGTTGAATGAAGTCTTCCTCTATAGTTATTTTTCAAAGTCAGCATGGAGAGAAAAATTAAAATATGGCCAAAAGAAGCCTAGTAAATCCCTATATCATCCATATTACATACATGCTTGGATTTTAAATCTGCACACCAATGTGTAGGGAACCGAGCTAAGCCGAAATAACAAAAAGCAAGCACATAGGCAGCTTTCTTAATATGCAAACCTTCCTGCTTCCAAGGTAAACTCCAAAGTGTTTTGCTTACCTTCCAGGTTTTCTGCAGTATGTCTTAAAATTGAACACATTCCATCAGAATACTTTTAACAAACATGCTTGTTGCAAAGAATAAACAAGATGGTGTAGTCCTGAAGTTCGCCCATAAATGAACTGAGTCTCCTATAATGGGAACCTATCCACACTGTCTCGGTCATAACCGATTAAAGAACTGAAGCAATCTGAGCAAATCCAAGAGGATAATTCTGCTTAGAAGGTTGTTAGTATTTTATGTAGACCATGCTTGAAGCTCGATGTCAAAAATCAATTTTAGTCAGTGAATGACAATTTTATACCTTATTTATTAAATTCACAGTACACTGAAATCTGAGTTTCCTATTACTGTGGCCTCTTATTTAGACACCAGTAATTGCCTCTTTCTTGTGCATTTCTAAAGCATAATTCCTGATATTAGCTGGCACCATTCCAATAATTTTTACTTTAACTATGGAAATTTCTTTTTAAAAACTGCCATTCTAGAGTTAATATGCTACCAGCTTTGTACAAATTAAATTTGTTGTTAGAAAATGGCCTCTATTGTACCTTAAAATGATACTCTCAGAAAGTTACCCCTTTTCTTAACATTTCTAATATTACTTTTCTGTAGATGCTTTTTGGAAGCACTTGACGGAAATTCAGCTTATCTAATAAAGAAGGAAATCAAAGACAAGTATACAGGGTTTTTTTTGTTTTGTTTTGTTTTTTTGTTTTGTTTTGTTTTTTGGTTGTGATAGACTGTACTCCTTGCCTGTTTTTCCTTGACCATTATATACAAAGCTACTTAAATATGCTATCGCCATCA
>NW_027527127.1:186437-187614 GCF_008692635.1 Crocuta crocuta
ACACAGCCACTTCTAAGACAAGGACCTTGACCAAAGTCTTTAGAATGAAGTTCCACAGAGGGCAGAGATGTCGTCTGCCTTGTTCACTGCTTTAATTCCAGCACTTGGTGGCTCTTCAGTGCCTGGCCACCTCTGGAGAGATCAGCTAAGGTTGTTGGAATGACTGGATCTGATGAATAAAACTCAGCTTGATGTATCTTCATTGTAACCACTGTGTTTCTGGTCTAAAGCCCTTTGGTGCCTCATCAAGGCCATTCAAGTCTAGAGTGTTATCCTAAACCCAGTGCCCATGGCTGTTTCTCCTATTACCTGCTACTGGAATCATTAGTATAGTCTACTCTGACCAAATGTTCCTTTTTTTACCCCGGATTTTGTTTCCTCACCTGCTAGAGGCTGTGCTTATCTCCTGATTTTCTGTCTCAGCAACGACTCACCCCTGCCTAGATTTCGTCTGTGGAAGAAGATTCTCTTGGAATCTACCCCAATCTGTATTTGTAACCTCTACGGTGTGACCATCCCTTTGTCTTTTGCACCCTGTTTCAATTCTCATATGTAAATGCAGGGAGATAAGAATAAAAAGGAGCATTGTAGTTCTCGTAATGCACACATGGAAAGAGAGGCAGGGGTAGGACAAAGGCATGATTTTTTTAAATGTTTTTCCTTGTTGGGGGGGGGAATGAGGGGGAGAAGTGAGAGGGGGAGGGGCAGAGAGAGAGGGGAAAAGAGAATCTGAAGCAGTCTCTGATTTGACAGCAAAGAGGCTGAGGCGGGGCTCAAACTCACCACGAGATCATGATCTGAGCTGAAGTCAGATGCTTAACCAACTGAAGCACCCAGTGGCCCCAAATGCATGAGATTCTTAACCCAGAATATAGCAAGGAGATATAGAGAGGTGATTTGGAAGAAGAGATGTTCTTTTGTAGTTCAACCTTTGCAGACACACCATCTAGGNATCTGATGATTTCCAATTAGGTACACAGAAAACAAGGAACATATATCAAGTGACAGTTGAGTGCCAGGAAAATAATTAATGTAATAACTAATAATAAATAAACTAGATAAATTAAAGCTAATCAGCAGCTACCCTTATTGAGTCTTCATTAGGTGCCAGGCATTTCCTATACATTGTCTCATTTAAAATCCTCCACAAAAATTCATGAAGAGAATGATACTTAGA
>NW_027527127.1:187762-188978 GCF_008692635.1 Crocuta crocuta
GCTCAAATCCTAAAACTGACATGAAGTTGTCAGAATGTGAACCAGGTCTGTGTGGTACCACAGCTTAGACAATTATCTACTAAGCTGTACTCCACTCTCTCATCCCTAAGGCTCCACTAACATACCTTGGAACCTGTATTTCACATACTGTTTCTCCCCAGACTACTACCATGAAATACACAAGCTTTACAATTGCAATAAGAAACCATTCTTTTACGGAACTCACCACCTCAGAACTACAAGTGCAGAAAAGTACGAAAGTGATCAGTGAACCCACCAAACAAGGGTGATGTATCTACCACCACCAGCTTTGCATCTTTCCAGGATGTTGACTAATTTTATCTCCAGCTACGTGGCAAGGACAAATTTCTTTTACTGCTCCCAAATTTCAGGATGTTCTTGAGTTTTGTACTACATATTTAATGCATCTATATACATGCTTGAGCAACTGCTGTGTTTTGGAGAGTCAGAAGCTGAAGGTCAAGGAATATACTCTTGTGACTAGATTTGTAGGGATCTTAGCCTAGTGCCACTCACGTGCATTCATTTACTAAGTATTATTTCCTGATAATGATGCTAATCTGCTCAGAGTCATGGGGCCTTAAAAAAAAAAAAGGAGAATCTTCTATGGGTTAAGATGTGCTATTCTCATTAACTGAACAAACTAGAATGAATTTAATCACAGCAGTCAAGGGAAGCTACTGCATCATTCCAAGACAAATTAGAGATATTGCACCCCTGTGGTGTAACCTTTGATTTCGATTAGAGGTTTCAGGCTGCTTCCTATGGCTGGATGCAAAATATTAAGACTACTAAAGAGGATGGAAGGTAAGTTTATGACTTCGCATCTCTGAAGTGCACCACTGATAAAAGCAAGCCTAAGGCTTTGAGGGGAAACTGGAAAAACCAACAGTCAATCATTATTATTTTCATAAATATCAAACTCCNGTAAATAAACTACTGGTATAACTAATTTATTTTTATCTAAACTCATGCACACAAGAGTAAGTTAAAAGAATTAGATGGCTTTTAAAAAATTTTTTGAAAGTCAATATTANTGTGTTGAAATTCCCCTATTGAGAAGTTGTAAAACAAAAACAATACAGTCTTTCTGGTGCATTACACAACATGCGGAAATCAAAATTGAGAGTTGAGAATAAAATAATCTAATATTTCCTAGAAAACTTTAAATGTCCTGCAGGATCCATAATTGTTT
>NW_027527127.1:189124-189346 GCF_008692635.1 Crocuta crocuta
TGTTTCTTTTGAGGAAATCAAATTTCATTTCAGGTAGTATATATACACACTCCCTTGTTCTCTTGCTCTCTTTCTTTCTCTCTCAGAATCTAAACTCCAAGAACATATTATTCACAATACAACTCAAATTCTTACTGTATATGTTTTAGTTTGCTATCAAACTAAAAGTAATTTGGTAAAGACTGAATGGAAAAGTAAACATAGTAAAAAGACACTATAGAG
>NW_027527127.1:189443-198638 GCF_008692635.1 Crocuta crocuta
AATACCAATATAAAAGATAAAATATATCTGCATTATTTTTATATTATATATAATAGGTAAAATATACTATATAGGATATATAAAATATGTAAAACATAAATACATGTTTATATCTAACACATATGAACTATGTATTAAAGCTCATATGATAGCCTCCCTGGAATATAAAAACATTTTCTTAATATACATGTTAGCTCATGAAGTCAGTATTATTTTTCAAACATGCTAAGATTAATATTATCTTCAAAATCTAGTATCTCTAGAGCTAAATTTTGGTTGCATGAAATAGTTCTATGAAATCAACTATTTATCCACATTAACTTTTATGTGCCTGATTAGGAAATTAGGTAGCCTCATATCTTGTTCGATGGGAGTGCAAATTGGTAAAACAATTGTGCTAAATGTTTCCATGATACGTATGGAGATCCCTTTTTTAAAAAGTTAGTATGATTTGATCTAAGAATTTCAGGTCCTGGAAGCTGTTTAAAGGAAACACATACACAAAATTGGCCGAATAAGGTCTTTTTTAGGACAGTAAAAACATAAAAATAATCTAGGGGCACCTGGCTTGCTCAGTTGGTTAAGGGTCCGACTTCGGCTCAGATCATGATCTCACAGTTCATGAGTTTGAGCCCCGTGTTAGGCTCTGTGCTGACAGCTCAGAGCCTGGAGCCTGCTTCACATTCTAGGTCTCCCTCTCTCCCTGCCCCTTCCCCGCTCTCACTCTCTCTTCCTCTCTCTCTCTCTCCCAAAAATAAAGAAACATTAAACAATCTAAACAACCTGAATTTTTCAGTAAATCGTGACATGTTCATAGAATGGGATACTATTTACCATTTAGGATGAGTCTATAATTACATAAAAATGTGTGCATGATAGTAAAAAAAAAAGGATAAGGAGTTATAAATATAGCAGTATCACAGCTAAATAAACAAATAAGAAAATGTAGAGAGGAAAACCTCATTTCAGATAGAACGATACTTGACCAAAAATGCCAAAATAGCATTAATGACTTTTCTTGGGAAGTAAGAATATGGTTGATTTTTTGCCTTCTTCTATGTCCTCACATCCAGTCTCTAACAATACATATGCCTTATTTTATTACTTAAAAGTTTATCAAAAATAAACCACACTTTTTAACATAAAAATCCTGGTCATTTATTGCAGTCCAGCACTTCCATGGAATTTCTACATGTCAATAGCCTGACTCCCACATAGTCCTAGAATGCACATTACCTTTCCTCATCCAGTCAGCACAGAAAGTGCCAAGTGAAATTAACTGAATAGGTAAGAAATCAAAACATTATTGGAGAAACTAATTATTTGACCCTTCCAATGAGAAAATGTTGTACTTCAATAATTTTAAAAAGTATTGAACTTTCACATTTTTCCTCCAAATCCATGTAAATGTGATTAGATATTGAGGAAAATGATCAGTGTTTGAGACTGATATTTTTCACATGTGGTAATTAGCCTTCTTTGCCACCTTCCCATTCAATCTACAAATAAAAATGCTGTGTCTGTTGCCAAATAACCATTTCAGCTAAAAATGTATGAAAATATTCCCCAAATTGCCACTAAGTATATAAATTTTATATCTTACTTAAAAATCAATATTACTAAGTCAGTTGCTCCTTGCAGGTGTTTAATAAGATTAATGTAAAATACCTTAAATTTACAGAAGTACAAAAATAAGTGCAAAATTACTCTGCTTTGTGGTACATTAATAGGGCTTAAACACTGAACTAAGTACCAGATTTTGACGAAAAACTCAATATAACAACCCAAAGGGAAATGTTTCTTTCTGAAAACAGATATTTTGGCAACACATATATCCATTTGCATTTATCTCTTTTGATAACTCACCTAAACCAAAATAAATTGCCTGCTAAGTAAATAAGCTTTATAGTTACCAGTCACTTTTGAAGAATCTTTTGAAATTTTACATTAAACAAACCCATTCATTGTCATACCCTTGGCAGAAAATATCTCAATGCTGAATAATAACTCAAGGAAAGTAGAATCAGAAAAGTCTTGTGTATTTTCTGTTCACTTTGAATATATCTGTGGAATATCAGAAGTGTTTTCCTTTGTTTTGTTGCTTGATCTAGCACTTAGATTTTCCTAATAATTTCTAAGATTGGGGAAAAATACATTCTGCATATTGATATCCAATTACCATCTGAATCAAGGTTTTTTAAAAAAAAATCTTGTTCACATTGCCCTAGAATTGTTTTGTAAGGTTCTATTTGCCTAATTGTGGAAATGATAATGCTGAATGGGGGACATTAATACTTAAACTCCCAATCACTTGGGACAAACTGGTAAAAATCATTGTTTCTAAAGGGAAACCAAAATTCTCTCTCTCAATTCTCCTCCCTTGATGTTCCATCTACTGTTACAGGAGAGTGAACAAAAAGAACATTTTTTTTCCTTAATTGAAAAAAGCTTAACGATATAGTAAAGCTAAGATATAGGCCAATCAGAGTCGTATTTTCAATCTGAACACAAAAGTGGTTCCAGATGGATCCCTTTGGCTCTGGAAAATAAATCAATTCTTACCTTCTGCATGTTGGGACAATATTTTGAAATATTAACCAACATTTTTCCTTAAAATACTATGTGTTCTGTTGAAACCCTGCCCTGCTCTCCCTAGTCAGACAAGAGGGAGGGTGCCGTAGGCTTACAATCTTAATGGAAATAGTAAAAAATCTTTTTTTTTTTAATTTTTCAAGATCTTAAGTCCAGGCATTGAAAATATTTGTGAAATAAAGTGAAAAATCTAACCCATTTTCTCCATCTCTGAGTCTAGATAATAGTTTTGCAGACTGCTTGGAGAAGGTAAGATACGGGAGAAGCAAGAATATTAGAAACAAGTGCATTCCTGAGAGAAAGAAATGATTAAATAAATACCACTACCACCCTTACTACCACCAGACCCCACCACCAACAACAACCACCACAAACAAATTTGGGGGAATCCAAGTGCCAAAGTAACTGAGCTTCACTGCCTACTGCAGCCCACCAAGAAAGCAACAGGAAGGATTCCACAGTTGCCCCAGGCCTGGGATGTGCCATGTTTGTGATGAGATGGCCACCTTGCATCTATGCACTTTGGCAAGACCAAGGGTGAAGCAGAATAATTTCCCACGAGCTTCTAGAGAACACTGTGCTTAATGGGTTTTCAGAGGACCCCAAATGACAAAATACCAGCAGCCTTGTGTCTGTTGTCTGTACAGTGATAGGGAAGAGCCTAGGGCTTAGAAACAAGGAATGAAGTCCCTACAGGATCAACATGCATAGGATCAGGTAACTCATGCCCACCTTCAAATCTTGGCACTTTATCGGCCCCCTTCGAAAAATTTAAGATGAAACCTCAGAGAAAAGTAGGGCACATCAGCCTGAAATTGGGTGATTAAATGTGTAGAATCTCACAGAAAGGAGGCTTAACATATAAATTAAGTTCAGATACAGAAAAATGCAATTACTGAGATTCATTGCCACTGCATGTAGAGGCTTATCTGGGGATTTCGGAGAACACCCATCCAGCACCTGAACTGCAATGCAAACTGGTAACAAATCACAGACATGAATTAAAGCCAAGTGATCTTGAGACAAAAGCCTGTGACCCTGAGAGAGAAACAGGAAAGAGACATGAAGCAGGCACTCAAAAGTCACAGCAAGTTTCTAAAATGGCAATAACATGGTGATGTCCTAACGACTGCTTTCAATGTCCTAGTAGATCCACAGATCCCAGCAGCAGAAGAAAATAGTGAACGCCTTTTAGGATTTTGGAAATGAACTTAACCTCAGACTCTGAGTCCTAAAAAGACCAAACTTCCTGTCTTTTGTGTAATCAATTAGTTTAAAATCATAAGAAAATAAAAATTCTTTAATATTTATTCCAACATAAATAAGTAATTAAATAGATAAAGACGTAAAGATTTAAGTACATAAATAAATAAGTAAGGGGCGCCTGGGGGGCTCAGTTGGTTGAGCAATNTGAGGCTCAAACTTACAACCTGAGGTCAAGAGTCATATGTGCTACCAACTGAGCCAGCTAGTTATTTTCCACCGAACTCCAAGAGAAAAATATTTCGAACGCAACCTATTTCGAAGGCAACTGCTGAGATAAGCACACACACAGACACAAACAAAGAAACACACACAGACACACACACAGACACACACACACACACACACACACACACACACACACACACACACCTTTTCTTTGGTTTTGATAGGGAAAAGGCTGAAGAGCTCCAAGTTGGGAAATTCAAGAAGAGAAAATTTTTCATAAACTGGAGTTGTGTTGTCCAATTGTGGCTACTGAGTGGCTAGGGAGCATTTGAAATGTGACTACCATGATTGAGAAAGTGAAATTGTAATTTTGCCTAATATTCAATTTAATTTAAAACCAAAGCAGTGTAGACAATTTTTCCACTCAACACAACTTCATCTGTTTGACGGGGCAACCGTTCACTTACTTTATCCCATGAAAATTTGACATCTGAATTCAGATGTGTTAGGAGTGTAAAATGCTCACTGGGATTTGAAGACGTATTAGATTCTTATTAAAAATGTGAAATGTCTGAGGTGCCTGGTGGCTCAGTCGGTTAAGTGTCCAACTCTTGACATTGGATCAGGTTGTGATCTCATGGTTCATGGGTTCGAGCCCCATGTTGGGCTCTGTGCTAACAGAATGGAGCCTGCTTTGGATTCTCTCTCCCTCTCTCTTTCTCTGTCCCCTCTCTCTCTTTCACTCTCTCAAAAATAAATAAACTTAAAAAAAAGAATATGAAATGTCTTATCAACATTTTTTAAAGTTTATTTATTTTTGAAGGAAAAAGAGAAAGTGGGGGAGGTGCAGAGAGAGAAGAAAGAAAGAATCCCAAGCAAGCTCCACACCATCAGGGAAGAGCCCAAGGTGGAGCGTGAAATGATCAACAGCAAGATCCTGACCTGAGCAAAAATTAAGAGTTGGACGTTTAACCAACTAAGCCACTCAGGCATCCCTCTTACCAACAATTTTTATATTGATTGCATATTGAAATAATATTTTAGATATATTGAGTTAAATAGAATATGTCATTAATTACACTTGTTTCATTTTACTTTTTAAAGTGTCTATTAGAAAGTTTTAAGTTACATGTGTAGCTTACATTATATTTCTATTAGACAGTGTTGATGTGGAGTACAGCTCGAAAATATGGCAAGAAATCAGGCTCACATTTCTTCCACATCTGAGTTTTGAGGCCAACATTAATTCCTGCCATATACACACCTGTCTGTGTATCTGGCACATAACTAATGAAAACCAGAGATTTTTTTTCTCGGCAAACTCCTCAAATATGTAACAGGCAAAAAAGAAAGCTAGATTAAAAGACAGACACAGAGACTGAAAGAGAAGTAAGTAGATCATATAAATTAAGATGAAATAACAACACTAGAATCATTAGGATTCGAATCCACATCTTGTAACAAGAGTGCCAGATTCAGTCAAAGTAAATTTAAAAATTGATCTAAATTGTATTTCATTTCCTCACTCTTCCATTTTCTTCTCTTTGATAGGTTTTATGGGAATCAAAGATTGTAAAGGAAAAATAAAATAAGGTGGTGGAGACAATTCAATCAAGCAACCTAGAAGGGGAATGACAAAAACCAGGCTTCTCTCTCTGACTCTCACGCTTACTATCATCACAACTTTCACGGTCTCTCTGTACTTCTGTTCTCTGATCAATAAAAATGGGACTAACCGTGGTGGATTCACCAGGCCGTTGCAAAGACAAAATGAATATGTGAGAAGGGTTCACAATCTATATATGACTATGTGATATAACCACCAATACAGTTATCGTTAACGAAGATTGACATAGTAGAAAACCATGACAATTCAGAGCTGGCAGCATGAGGCTATAGTAGCTGCTGTCACAGTTGATTTGAAGCTCTTCCGCTTCAGACTAGTAACCGGATTTCCTCTCCTTAGATCTGGAATCTTGCCACCCTTGAATGGGACCACAGTTTTAGGGACCCCGCCTGCTTATGTCCATGGTCAGTATAGCCATGTGACATGGAAATAAAAGCTACCGAACCCTCCCTGACTCATCAGTTATTAAAATGGCTAGGTGGCAACTTGGAAAACACTGCTCACTAGACTTCACGCAATTTCCTTAACAGCAGAGAGGTTCTCTATTGGTGTGATCACAGAACATACAGCTAAAATCTGCCGACAATATGCGTGTGACCTAACCTCTGCCTACCACTCAGGCCCCCACACTCTGATCCAGTTGCATCCCTCCCAACACTCTCTAGAACTCACCAGCCTCTTACACCACACAGACACCTCCCTCTGGAACTAGCAACATACTACATATTCATATTTTAGGTCTGCTTTTGGCACATTAACATCACCTGAGGAGCTTTTGATAGCAGGTCAATGGGAGCCTAACGGGCAGAATTCATAGTTGTTCTAGCATGTGACCTGGGACAAGGTACATGTATAAAGCCAAGCAGGTAATGCTAATAGGCAATCAAGAATAAAAATGACTGGATTAGGGGGGCCCAGATGGCTCACTCAGTTAAGTGACTGACTCTTACTTTCAGCTCAGGCCATGATCTCATGGTTCATAAGATCAAGCCCTGTGTGGAGCTCTGTGCTGAAAGGGCAGCGCCTGCTTGGGATTCTGTCTCCCTCTCTCTCTGCTCCTCCTCTGCTCACACGCTCTCTCTCGCTCTCGCGCTCTCTCTTTCTCAAAATAAATAAACCTAAAAATTTTTTAAATGACAGGATTTAAAAATGACACTGCTTGTTGTAAACATGTGCTGCGATCTAGCATTCCAGTATCTACGTCGTCTTCCTCTGGTGATATGATACCAAATAGAATTTAGGAAGAAGTGCTTCTCCTAAGTTCTGTGTGTTTGTAGGCAACGAGCACATTATTCCCCTGGCCATGACAACTGTTCAAACATGAGCAACAAGGACTAAAACCAACTCAAAGGCAAGGGAAGAGTCAAGGACTTGATTCTCTCATACCTGATGGCGACCAGCTGCCTTATCAAACACTTTCTTTTGGAAAGTTTATATTAGAATGAAAATCATCCATCTCTAGGGAGTAGAGGTAATAGTAGAAGCAGGGCTTGAAAGCAGTTAATTCTTAGGAATGGTGGCACAACATCTATAATGGAAGATGAGCCGCTGTACTGTGTCCACTTCAGTGGTCCGATTACCCATGAAATCAGATTCTGTGACTGCAGTTCTCCAAAGTGACATTACAGTCTCCTTGATGTTTGGTTATTCAGTTGTTATGACAGTTTCCTGACCTTCCTTATTTCCCTACACAACCTCACAATAAGCTGATTTTTGTCTCTGTTCCTTGTAACGTAAAAGGCCACATTTAGAGCCAGATTATACCACAGTTCCCCAACGGGGTCCTCTCAGACACACGTGTCACCCATTTGCTCTTGCTCTCCATTTCTTTGCTACAAAATTAGCAGAATACATCACCCATCTCCTATGTTTGTGGTTTTCAACAGAGGATTACAGGATATGTCTGATGTGCATTAAGCATCTTGTATGATATGTACCCTGTTAAGACGGGAGAGTGATCATTTTTCTCCTCGGTAAAATCTTAATCATTATCAAAGCCTTAAAATAACGACTTTGGAGATGATTACATTTACTGTGGCAAACAGTGGGGTCATAAGCAAAGTAGTGAGCTTTGGACACTACAAAAGTTTTTCTTGTGCCATAATCACAGTTAAGTTGGGAAATGAAATATATTTTAGAAATGTTTTCAAATTCACAAATAAAAGCGACATATCCACTGAAATTAATTTTTCCACTAATAAATAAGCTCCTACTTTTTCTACTGCAATAAATTGATTTATTGGTCTCATTTTTTACTCCTCGATAATAAAATTATATATATGGCCTATGGTGGGACAAATAATCTCCTTTGGTCAACTGTATGTTAACAGAGATGACAAGAACATAGCCTTGAAATGTGCAGAGTCATGTTTGGGCTTGATATCTTGTCATTCTGTGAGCCCCCACAAGCATAACATGCACTGGGGAGCCACTGCCCCTTCAGCTTGGGCCTCCACAGGTGATACTTTGGACAAATCCAAGTTCAACCTGTAGCTTGAAGCCAAGCCCAGCAGACCTGCACCCTGAAGCAGAGCCACCAAGTCCAGCCCATCTTACATTAGTCAGTCCTGCTTAACAATGAGAATAAATGCCTGGTGAAAGCCATTAAGTTAGAGGAAGACTTCTTACACAGCATTACTGTGGTAAGAGCTAACCAGTATTTCTATCCACACAAAGCTGCTTTTTGATAGCAAAATTAGATGGGTCACTGGTATTGTCATTGCCATCATTTGTGTCCCCGTGTTCTAACAAAATCAAGTATCAGCTCGAGGAACAATGCAAGTGCCTTGGTCATCACAGGCTGCCATAACAAAACATCAGAGACTGGATGGCTCAAACAGTAGTTAATTTCCTCACAGTTCTAGAGAATGGAAGTCTGACATGAGGATGCCAGCATGGTCGGGTTCTGGTGAGAGCTCTCTTTCTGCACCCTTTTGCTGTACCTTTACATGGCAGACAGGGAGCAAACACGTTCTCTCATGTCTCTTATAAAGACACTAATCCTGGGGCGCCTGGATAGCTCAGTCAGTTAAGCATCTGACTTCGGCTTAGGTCACCATCTCACGGTTGGTGGGTTCGAGTCCTGCATCAAGCTCTGTGCTGACAGCTCAGAGACTGGAACTTGTTTTGGATTCTGTATCTCTTTCTCTCTCTGACCTTCCCCCACTCACCCTCTGTCTCTCTCTCTGTCTCTCTGTCTCTCTCTCTCAAAAATAAATAAACACTAAACAAATTTAAAAAAATAAAGACACTAATCCCATCCCAAGGACCTCTTCATGACCTCATCTAAACACAGTTCCCTCCCAAAAGCCTCATTTCCAAAATACCATCACATATGAATTTTTGGAGAGCAAAATATTCAGTCCATAACAACAAAGACAGGATGACAAAATTTATTTTACCCAATAATGTTTTGTTTTGTTTCATTACCTACATGAAACGACAGTGCAACTGGTTTAACTATGTGATACCATGACAGAGATTAAGGATGGAACCAGAGAAAATATTTTATACTCCTGTTTTTATTCACCATAACTATATTCTCC
>NW_027527127.1:198656-202932 GCF_008692635.1 Crocuta crocuta
GTACTTCTGAGTAAAATACAATCTTCTCTGAGGCAGGAGCAAAGTGTGGGGTACTGTGCTAGTCTAAGCCTGGACTCTGGGGCTTCAAGGTTGCTCAGGGTCATGGCTTTGGCTTATAGCTCTGGCTGGTAGAAGATAAGTTTTTGAGAGCATTCTTGGACAATAGCCATTCAGATACTCTTGTTCCAATGGGACAGTCTCCAACAGGCAGAGAGGCAAAATCCGGGTGGGTATAAGGCAATAAAGCAAACACTGGGGTTCCAGGCCATTGCAAGAATTTTCCAAGTGGATGTGTTTTTTTTAAATGTTTTTTTTTTTTTTTTTTTTTTTTTTTTGCNGGGAGTCACAGACTGAAACAGGCTCCAGGCTCTGAGCTGGCAGTCAGCCCAGAGCCCGACGCGGGGCTCGAACCCACGAACCGCGAGATCATGACCTAAGCGAAAGTCGGACGCTTAACCGACTAAGCCACCCAGGCGCCCCTCAAGTGGATGTTTAAAAGCAGAACCGGAAAGACTCCTGTTTGAGGGCCATAGAAGGACTTCTGCGAAGAGGCTTATAGATTTGCCTGTGGGTAAGAAGCTATTAAGAGTGCTGAGATGGGTTGGAAAAAAAAAATACATATACACATACATGGACACAATTTATATATAAAAGTAAATAAGCAATGTGGACAGTCTTCTCTCCCTATAACTCGTAAGTGTCCATGAGATAAAATACATGGAATCCTCTAGCACACACTGGAAACTAGTAATACTTCTCTTGCTAAGGTTTAAATGAACAATAATGGCTGTAATGACTTATAAGAAAATTAAATCTAAGAGCACAGCCTCTGAGCAGAAACCAGGATACAGGGGTGTATGTACACAGCTGTGCTATCAAAAGAATTAGATGTGCTCTGCCCCGATGCTTTTTCTAAGAAGAGTTGAAAAATACGTGGAGAACGCCCTACTCCTCAGCATAACCCTGAGCAGCCTGCTCTAGTCTTGGCCCCTTAATCAGTATGCTGTGATCACAACCCGAGGGTATAACAGGAGGCACGTTTCACTTCAGCACCTCTCGTCATACAGGAAGTAAACGGCTTTATGGATAAAAATAGCCCTGCATAGACTCACTATTGACACCAGCCACCCCTGGTGACTTCAGGGCTCATCAGCAATGCACAACTGTTTTAAAATAAAGCCAAGAGTCGCATATATAATTGAAACTGCAGGGATAATGAGAAGGAAACAGCAAGAGGCCACATTGCTTTGAGGGCTAAGCTATAGATTAGAAAAAATCAGGGTCCTAGAAGCAACCCTATCGAAGGGGTGTGGGGACAGAGCTATTTTTACAGCAGTGGGAACCGAATAGCTGGTGTCACGTAACACTCCAGTAACGAAGATAATTCACTTGACTGCAAGACAAGCACAACACAGGGTGTTAAATGGAGAACTATTTTTCAAGGTTATTCAAGTTAAAAGGTGGAGCAACTCAACATCTCTCATTTTCCAATGACAAAATGAACCCTGATTTTGCACGGTGTTTAAGAAAAGTGCCTTTGCCATATTAAATGCATTAGCAGGCAATGGGTTTTACATAGCCGTAAGTGAAAATACATTTTTGATTCAGGGACATGGTGGTGCACAGAACATGAATTGTATGATGCAAAGTTAAACACATGAGCAACTCAAGCAGCCAATATTCAGGATAAAATGTTTATAATCTTTCCTTAGGAGAGTTTTTGCACTGAGCAAGTCTTTTTTCATTATCTCCAATGATAGCTTAAAATGAGCTTCAAACAACTAAATAATAGTGATTACAAAGCAAACTGCTTTTACATTACTGACTGGACATTTTATGTGTTTTTATTTTGGATAGCAAATATGCCCTTTAAATAGTTCCTGTGTGGGGCGCCTGGGTGGCTCAGTCGGTTAAGTGCGCAACTTCAGGTCATGATTTCACTGGTTTGTGGGTTCGAGCCCCGCGTCGGGCTCTGTGCTGACAGCTAGCTCAGAGCCTAGAGCCTTCTTCAGATTCTGTGTCTCCCTCTCTCTCTGACCCTCACCTGCTCATGCTCGCTCTCTCTCTCTCTCTCTCAGAAATAAAAATAAAAAAGGTAGTTCTTGTGCTTCAGGTCACTTTTTAGAAGTTTATTACAAGGCTTGTATTAAACTCTCGTTTCTGAGAATATATCTTCAGTCACTGAAAAAAAGTGTTAATAGCTACTAACAATTCAATCTTTTTTAATGTTTATTTATTTTTGTGTGTGTGAGAGAGAGAGAGAGTGTGATGGGGGGGAAGGGGCAGAGAAAGAGGAAGGCACAGAATCCTAAGCAGGCTCCAAGCTGTCAGCACAAAGCTGGATGCAGGACTTGAACTCATGAGCCATGAGATCATGACCTGAGCCAAAGTCAGACACTTAAGACACTGAGCCACCCAGGTGCGCCAAACATTTTAATCTTTTTAAAAAGCATCTCACTCATGGGGTGCCTGGGTGGCTCAGTTGGTTAAGCGTCCGACTTTGGCTCAGGTCATGATCTCACAGTCTGTGAGTTCGAGCCCTGTTTCAGGCTTTGTGCTGACAGCTCGGAGTCTGAAGCCTGCTTTGGATGCTGTATCTCCCTCTCTCTCTGCCCCATCCCGGCTCATGCTCTCTCTCTCTTTCTCTCGAAAATAAATAAACATTAAAAAAGAAAGAAAGAAAGAAAACACACAGTTTAAGGGTAGAGTGTTCTAATTTGGGGAATCTTTAATACTTGGTGAATCAAAAGTATCCTTTTATCATGCCACTTGATTTACCAGCTTTTGTGTCATAATGTCCAGTTAATGTCCATCAGCAATTTTAAAGCATTTGCCAACCGGTATTATATAATTCAAGTTAAAGAGGCTGACATACCCAAAGGCTTATTTGGGTTTTGTCTTCATGTTTCCTATTTTTAAGTTCAAAACAAGTCATTTTTTCTTGATTTTCCACAGTCACTATAACATGTGTGTCCATAATATTAAGAAGAACCAGAATGTGTCTGGCGGGCTCGGTTCACTGGATTGCAGGCAACTGTTATTCTAATTAGTCTTCCCCTCTGAACTTTTCTCCACTCTAAGTAGTAAATGAAAATGTATTTAGAAACTCACAATATTCTCCTTCCAAAATTAAGGAGTGGTCAGGAAATACAGCATATCTATGTTAAATATAATCACAAATCCCACATCCAGAACTGACATTTTATTTTTAAGAGATTGTTTCTCCCCAGAAGCCAGGAATAAAACTCCTTTGATGAGTAATTATTATATGTTTATACTTTGGCTCTAAACTTAAGCCTCCATGTGGGCTTTTTTAAAAAGTAATTTGTTTTAAGAACCATGTTCTCTCACAAGATGTTTGTTTTGCTACAGAGATAAGTTCACTTCACTACTGTCACCCACAAGAGGAAAGAAAGGTAAGGAACTGGAGTCGGAGAAGTCAGACAGTGATTCCGGCCTACTTGAGAAAGTTCCTGGACCTCAGGTGTCATGTGATGTGATAGAAAGTCATTTTCTGTCTCTATCTAAAACAAAAAGATATGAGGAACCTGGGTGGCTCAATCAGTTAAGCAACTGACTTCAACTCAGGTCATGATCTCACAGTTTGTGTGTTTGAGCCCCGTGACAGCTAAGAGCCTGGGGCCTGCTTTGGATTCTGTGTCTCCCTCTCTCTGCCCGTCCCATGCTGGCACTCCATCTGTCTGTCTGTCTGTCTCTTTTCCAAAATTAAATAAACACTAAAACCAAAATTTTAAATAACATAAAAAAAGAATTTAAATAACATTAAACCTGTTGGTTTAATACGGTCCAACAGGAAAGGTATGCCATGCACACAGATTGGAAGAATATTAATAAAATGTTCATACTACCAAAACCCATCTAGATTCAGTGCAATCCCTATCAAAATACCAATAGCACTTTTCACAGAAACAAAAAACAGTTCTAAAATTTATGGAACTATAAAAATCCACGAAGAGCCAAAGCAATCTTGAGAAAGAAGATCAAAGCTGGAGGTATCATAGAGGCACCTGGGTGGATCAGTCTGGTAAGCATCCAACTTTGGCTCAGGTTAAGACCTCATGGTTTGTTGGTTCAAGGCCCGTATCGGACTCTGTGCTGACAGCTCAGAGCCTGGAGCCTGCTTCAGATTCTGTGTCTCCCTCTCTCTCTGTCCCTCCCCCACTCGTGCTCTGTCTCTCTCTGTCTCTCAAAAACAAACAAACAAACATAATAAATAAATAAATAAATAAATAAATAAATAAATAAACAAATAAAC